>NC_133328.1:162689796-162952296 GCF_042186555.1 Aquarana catesbeiana | reverse complement strand
TGCAGTATCGATCGATAACTGTCACAAAACACTAAGCACACATAACTGCAGCGTTCGCAGAGTCAGGCCTGATCCCTGCGATCGCTAACAGTTTTTTGGTAGCGTTTTGAATCAGTCGCTGACAGTCAGGAGCTTTTTTGCCTGTGAGTCTCACTAGTGTACCCCTAAATTTAGAGGCCAAAATGGCAAATCGAAGGTACACTAGTGAAGAGGCCTACACGTTTCTGAGTATGACAGATAGTGAAGAGGAAGTCACTCATCTGTTAAGTTCAGGCTCAGAATACGATCCTGTAGAGGACAGCGGCTCCATGACAGATAGCTCTGACGACGGAGTTGTGGTCCCTGCTAGGGTCAGGCGTACCAGACCCCGAACTTCTTCTTCTGTCCTTGAAGTGCAAGAACCGCAGGTCCCTCGTATGGAGCAGAGCAGTACTAGTGCCGCTACTCCTTCTGGTGAACTGGCAAGCACCAGCGGCCTAGTACACCCTGGTCGTACATCCAGCACTGCAGTATCACGTGGTGACGTGGCGAGTCCCATAAGTGCAGTTCAAGCTGGTGAGGTGGCAAGCACTAGTAGGGTCCCGCTGCCACCAAGAAGACAAAGACAGGCCCGTCGTGCCCATAGTGCCCTTCCTGCTGCATTGGCCAATCCGAATTGGGTACCCACAACTTCTGCAGCACCCGTATTGCCCCCATTCACTGGCCAACCCGGAATTCAGGTGGAAACAGTTGATTTTACGCCACTGGATTTTTATTCACTGTTTTTCACCGAAGATCTCTATAGATCTATTGTGGACCAAAGCAATTTGTACGCTGGTCAACACATCGCCACTATTCCCCAGTCCTCCCTTGCCAGAGATTGGAGACCAATTACGGTCTCCGAATTTAAGGTCTTTCTGGGCCTTTCCCTCAACATGGGCATAACCAAAAAGAGTGAGTTGCGGTCATATTGGTCCACTGACCCAATTCACCATATGCCCGTGTTCTCTGCCTCCATGACCAGGGCACGATACGAGCAGATTTTGCGGTTCATGCACTTCAACGACAATGAACTCTGTCGTCCTCGTGGAGACCCTGAATACGATCGGCTCTACAAAATTCGGCCCCTCGTAAACCACTTCAACCAACGTTTTGCAGACTTGTTTACTCCCCATCAAGTTGTCTGCGTTGATGAGTCCCTGATTAAATTTTCTGGCCGCTTGTCATTCAAACAGTACCTTCCCAGCAAGCGTGCCAGATACGGGGTCAAGATGTATAAGCTCTGTGACAGGGCCACAGGCTATACATGTAGATTTATGGTTTACGAGGGCAAAGATAGTCACGTAGAGCCGACAAACTGCCCTGACTACATAGGAAGCGCTGGCAAGATAGTGTGGGACTTGGTGTCACCCTTATTCGGAAAGGGGTACCACTTGTACGTGGACAATTATTACACGAGCGTGCCACTTTTTAGTCACCTTTTTGATCATCAAATTGGAGCATGTGGCACCGTGCGACCTAATCGCCGGGGCTTTCCTCAGCGGCTTGTAGATTCCCGTCTTAGGCTGGGGGAGAGAGCCTGCTTGCAGTGTAATAATTTGCTCGCTATGAAGTGGAGGGACAATAAGAATGTTTTCGTTCTTACCTCCCTTCATGCAGACACGACGACCCAAATTACTACGGCGACTGGTGTTGTGGAGAAACCCCTCTGTGTCCACGAATATAACCAAAATATGGGAGGGGTGGACCTCAACGACCAGTTGTTGGCGCCGTACCTAATTGCCCGTAAGGCCAGACGCTGGTACAAAAAAGTGTCTGTATACTTATTTCAATTGGCTTTGCTGAACGCTCATGTGCTATACAGAGCTTCAGGACGGACTGGATCCTTCCTTAAATTCCAGGAAGAGATCGTCAGAGCCCTTCTGTTTCCAGACGGTGCTCCACCTCACCTTCCCCAACCAAATGCAGTAGGCCGGCTGCATGAGAGGCATTTTCCTTATGCCATCCCGAGTACCCCTACCCAACAAGCCCCCCAAAGAAAATGTCGTGTCTGCAGAAAGCGCGGATTTAGGCGTGACACCCGGTATTATTGTCCCTCCTGTCCTGGCAATCCTGGTCTTTGCATTGGTGAATGTTTTGAACGCTACCATACACTAGTTGAGTTTTAGCGTAGGGTACAGCACTGCACAGACTAGGACACACTTTCACAGGGTCTCCCAAGATGCCATCGCATTTTGAGAGACCCAAACCTGGAACCGTTACAGTTTTAAAAGTTACAGTTATAAAAAAAAAAATGTAAAAAAAAAAAAAAAAAGTAAAAAAAAAATAAAATACACAAAAAAAATATAAAATAAAAAAAACAAAAATAGTTTTAGTTTTTATTGTTCTCTCTCTCTCTATTTTCTCTCTATTGTTCTTCTCTTTTTTACTGTATTCTATTCTGCAATGTTTTATTGTTATGTTTTATCATGTTTGCTTTTCAGGTATGTAATTTTTTTATAGTTTAATGTGTTTTAACCATTTTTTTGTTTTCAGGTACGCCATTCAGCTGCAGCGCGGATTTATTTATCTTGACAGCAACAGCGTTTGCTCCCACGATACATAAAGCCGTGACTCCAGCGCTGTCGGAGGTGATTTCACCACCACAGTTACATACTTCAGCATATATGCCGAAGCGTGGGGGCAGCAGTGGGTGGAGGAGCGATTTGCTCCTGCCTTTTGTGGGAGGATGCCCCCATGCTTCGGCATATATATATTTTAGGTAGGCACAGGTTGCGTTAAATGTTTTATTTTTTACTATGTTTTTTTTTTTTTTGTATTTGCTTTGCAGGTATGGTAAGTATTACTGTTATACTGTAATGTTACTTTGTTTTTTGTTAACCATCATTTGCTTAGCAGGTACGCCATTCAGTTGCAGCGCGGATTTATTTATCTTGACAGCAACAGCGTTTGCTCCCACGATACATAAAGCCGTGACTCCAGCGCTGTCGGAGGTGATTTCACCACCACAGTTACATACTTCAGCATATATGCCGAAGCGTGGGGGCAGCAGTGGGTGGAGGAGCGATTTGCTCCTGCCTTTTGTGGGAGGATGCCCCCATGCTTCGGCATATATATATTTTAGGTAGGCACAGGTTGCGTTAAATGTTTTATTTTTTACTATGTTTTTTTTTTTTGTATTTGCTTTGCAGGTATGGTAAGTATTACTGTTATACTGTAATGTTACTTTGTTTTTTGTTAACCATCATTTGCTTAGCAGGTACGCCATTCAGTTGCAGCGCGGATTTATTTATCTTGACAGCAACAGCGTTTGCTCCCACGATACATAAAGCCGTGACTCCAGCGCTGTCGGAGGTGATTTCACCACCACAGTTACATACTTCAGCATATATGCCGAAGCGTGGGGGCAGCAGTGGGTGGAGGAGCGATTTGCTCCTGCCTTTTGCGGGAGGATGCCCCCATGCTTCGGCATATATAAAACGGTGCATGTATGCCCATCATTAGAAGTGGGTGGATGAAGGGAGGTATTCTAATGGTGGGCATACCCACCGATCAAGATCTTTTTTTCGTTCAGCCCACAGGCTGCATGAAAAAAAAGTTTACAATGTATGCCCAACAAGGACCAGCAATGTACTGGTATGTTGCTGGACTTTGAGTGGTTATACCAGAATGATGCCTGCAGGTTTAGGTATCATCTTGGTATCATTCTTTTCAGCCAGTGGTCGGCTTTCATGTAAAAGCAATCCTAGCAGCTAATTAGCCTCTAGACTGCTTTTACAAGCAGTGGGAGGGAATGCCCCCCCCCACCGTCTTCCATGTTTTTCTCTGGCTCTCCTGTCCCAACAGGGAACCTGAGAATGCAGCCGGTGATTCAGCCAGCTGACCATAGAGCTGATCAGAGACCAGAATGGCTCCAAACATCTCTATGGCCTAAGAAACCGGAATCTACGAGCATTTCATGACTTAGATTTCGCCGGATGTAAACAGCGCCATTGGGAAATTGGGAAAGCATTTTATCACACCGATCTTGGTGTGGTCAGATGCTTTGAGGGCAGAGGAGAGATCTAGGGTCTAATAGACCCCAATTTTTTCAAAAAAGAGTACCTGTCACTACCTATTGCTATCATAGGGGATATTTACATTCCCTGAGATAACAATAAAAATGATTAAAAAAAAAAAAATGAAAGGAACAGTTTAAAAATAAGATAAAAAAGCAAAAAAATAATAAGGAAAAAAAAAAAAAAAGCACACCTGTCCCCCCCTGCTCTCGCACAAAGGCGAACGCAAGCGTCGGTCTGGCGTCAAATGTAAACAGCAATTGCACCATGCATGTGAGGTATCACCGCGAAGGTCAGATCGAGGGCAGTAATTTTAGCAGTAGACCTCCTCTGTAAATCTAAAGTGGTAACCTGTAAAGGCTTTTAAAGACTTTTAAAAATGTATTTAGTTTGTCGCCACTGCACGTTTGTGCGCAATTTTAAAGCATGTCATGTTTGGTATCCATGTACTCGGCCTAAGATCATCTTTTTTATTTCATCAAACATTTGGGCAATATAGTGTGTTTTAGTGCATTAAAATGTAAAAAGTGTGTTTTTTCCCCAAAAAATGCAATTGAAAAATCGCTGCGCAAATACTGTGTGAAAAAAAAAAATGAAACACCCACCATTTTAATCTGTAGGGCATTTGCTTTAAAAAAATATATAATGTTTGGGGGTTCAAAGTAATTTTCTTGCAAAAAAAAATAATTTTTTCATGTAAACAAAAAGTGTCAGAAAGGTCTTTGTCTTTAAGTGGTTAGAAGAGTGGGTGATGTGTGACATAAGCTTCTAAATGTTGTGCATAAAATGCCAGGACAGTTCAAAACCCCCCCAAATGACCCCATTTTGGAAAGTAGACACCCCAAGCTATTTGCTGAGAGGCATGTCGAGTCCATGGAATATTTTATATTGTGACACAAGTTGCGGGAAAAAGACACATTTTTTTTTTTTTTTGCACAAAGTTGTCACTAAATGATATATTGCTCAAACATGCCATGGGAATATGTGAAATTACACCCCAAAATACATTCTGTTGCTTCTCCTGAATACGGGGATACCCCATGTGTGAGACTTTTTGGGAGCCTAGCCGCGTACGGGACCCCGAAAACCAAGCACCGCCTTCAGGCTTTCTAAGGGCGTAAATTTTTGATTTCACTCTTCACTGCCTATCACAGTTTCGGAGGCCATGGAATGCCCAGATGGCATAAACCCCCCCCAAATGACCTCATTTTGGAAAATAGACACCCAAAGCTATTTGCTGAGAGGTATAGTGAGTATTTTGCAGACCTCACTTTTTGTCACAAACTTTTGAAAATTGAAAAAAGAAAAAAAAAATACGTTTTTCTTGTCTTTCTTCATTTTCAAAAACAAATGAGAGCTGCAAAATACTCGCCATGCCTCTCAGCAAATAGCTTGGGGTGTCTACTTTCCAAAATGGGGTCATTTTGGGGGGTTTTGTGCTATCTTGGCATTTTATGGCCTTCGAAACTGTGATGGGTAGTGAGGAGTGAAATCAAAAATTAACGCCCTTAGAAATCCTGAAGGCGGTGATTGGATTTCGGGGCCCCGTATGAAGCTAGGCTCCCAAAAAGTGCCACTCATGTGGTATCCCCATACTCAGGAGAAGCAGCAGAATGTATTTTGGGGTGTAATTCCACATATGCCCATGGCCTGTGTGAGCAATATATCATTTAGTGACAACTTTGTGCAAAAAAAAAAAAAAAAAAATTGTCACTTTCCCGCAACTTGTGTCAAAATATAAAATATTCCATGGACTCAACATGCCTCTCAGCAAATAGCTTGGGGTGTCTACTTTCCAAAATGGGGTCATTTGGGGGGGGTTTGTGCCATCTTGGCATTTTATGGCCTTCAAAACTGTGATAGGTAGTGAGGAGTGAAATCAAAAATTTATGCCCTTAGAAATCCTGAAGGCGGTGCTTGGTTTTCGGGGCCCCGTACGCGGCTAGGCTCCCAAAAAGTCCCACACATGTAGTATCCCCGTACTCAGGAGAAGCAGCAGAATGTATTTTGTGGTGTAATTCCACATATGCCCATGGCATGTTTGAGCAATATATCATTTAGTGACAACTTTGTGCAAAAAAAAAAAAAAAAAATTGTCACTTTCCCGCAACTTGTGTCAAAATATAAAATATTCCATGGACTCAACATGCCTCTCAGCAAATAGCTTGGGGTGTCTATTTTCCAAAATGGGGTCATTTGGGGGGGTTTTGTGCCATCTTGGCATTTTATGGCCTTCAAAACTGTGATAGGTAGTGAGGAGTGAAATCAAAAATGTATGCCCTTAGAAATCCTGAAGGCGGTGCTTGGTTTTCAGGGCCCCGTACGCGGCTAGGCTCCCAAAAAGTCCCACACATGTGGTATCCCCATACTCAGGAGAAGCAGCTAAATGTATTTTGGGGTGCAATTCCATATATACCCATGGCCTGTGTGAGCAATATATCATTTAGTGACAACTTTGTGCAAAAAAAAAAAAATTTGTCACATTCCCGCAACTTGTGTCAGAAAATAAACTATTCCATGGACTCAACATGCCTCTCAGCAAATAGCTTGGGGTGTCTACTTTCCAAAATGGGGTCATTTGGGGGGGTTTTGTGCCATCTTGGCATTTTATGGCCTTCAAAACTGTGATAGGTAGTGAGGAGTGAAATCAAAAATTTATGCCCTTTGAAATCCTGAAGGCGGTGCTTGGTTTTCGGGGCCCCGTACGCGGCTAGGCTCCCAAAAAGTCCCACACATGTGGTATCCCCATACTCAGGAGAAGCAGCTGAATGTATTTTGGGGTGCAATTCCACATATGCCCATGGCTTGTGTGAGCAATATATCATTTAGTGACAACTTTTTGTAATTTTTTTTTTTATTATTTATTTTTTATTTTTTTGTCATTATTCAATCACTTGGGACAAAAAAAATAAATATTCAATGAGTTCAACATGCCTCTCAGCAATTTCCTTGGGGTGTCTACTTTCCAAAATGGGGTCATTTGGGGGGGTTTTGTACTGCCCTGCCATTTTAGCACCTCATGAAATGACATAGGCAGTCATAAACTAAAAGCTGTGTAAATTCCAGAAAATCACAGTAGGTCTTATTTTTAGGTAGGTCTTATTTTCCGGGAAACACGGTAGGGCAAAATGAGTATTCATGAAACTGATACACCTTTAGTACATTTCAAATAGAGTACTTATGTTGCAATCTTAAGACCCATACACACGATCAGAAAATCATACAAAAATACTTCTTTCGAAGCAATCGTACAATAATCTGGTTGTTAGTACGCAGTTTTCGAGAGCCTATCATGACAGTTCATGTGAAATTATAAGATGGGACAAGCACGAAGATTTTTCTTGTACAATACCAGATCAAAATTTTATTCTCTCGTACAAGAATTTTCATAACTTTAGTAACCTTTTCATTTTCGATATGAGACCAACATACAAAAAAAATGGACAAGGCATTAGTATAGTTTCACAAAGCACCTCAATAGCTTCCATTTTAAGGCTGCCAATAAAATGGAGGTTGAAGATGGAGGAGGAGGTGTCATAAATTTGCTTCAAGCATAATTATTCATCTATATCTAAGCCAATGGGTTTTATGAGTAAAAGGAAAATCTTTATTCAGTCATTTATCAAAATGGCTTCTGATTTATAGGGATTTGTTATTATATACATTATATATTGTTTTCTTTATTTCCAATGTGCACTATTATAATTATTATTTTGCATTTATGCATTATTATATCAATTAATTATAAAATAGTGTATCAAAATATTTTTTATTTATCAGTTTTAGCCAGCAGGTGATGAACCTTGTAATAAATAAATTGTTAAATAAAGATTCCTCACAAATAGTTAACAAGCAAAAGTTTAAAAAAAAAAAAAGTTTATAAAACCTAAGAAAAAAATAAAATCCGGTTGACTAAAAACCGTTTCAGTTTAAGATGTCATGCATACTAGTACTCTGTAGACATTCTTACAGGTATGGAAGGTTTCAAAGAAAAGTCTCATGTATGCAAAGCTAAAGTATCTATGGCAACTGATCAGATGCATTCTTTCATTCCCTGAACTGCTCTGGGCAGGTAGAATATGATGTCATTTAAACTCAGTTTCAGCTAGTGTAATAGATTAAAATAATACATTTAATATAATTATCAATGCTGTAAAATATTAATCACATTTTTTATGTTTCTTTTTTTTTGCCTCACTTATTTAACCATAATAACCAACCTGATTCAGACTATTTTGGATTAGCCTTCAATCTGAACTTCAGGCAGATGGAAAAGTCACAAATTGTAAAAAATCTGTATTCATAAAGCATCTTTAAATGTTTTGTTTAAATGCACTTGTAAATACCTGAATTTGACTTTGTATCAGCCTCTTGAAGTCCCTGCATAGCAGAGCTCAGCATGAGGAAGGCAGAAGCAGCACAGGAAGCCAGCTAGTTGCTTAAATTTAAATTTGATTGATGGCTTTAAGAAAATAATGCCAGCTCTAAATATGGATGCTTTCTTAGCCTGTGCTCAGGTAATTTTAAGCTAACCTTTTCTGATGAGGCATGTAGTAGCTGTTCCTATAATTGATATTGCCTTGGCCTGCACAAAAATGCAGCATGGCATATACCGCATTATAAAAACACACTCACAAGTTGGATTAGCCACCTAGAAATTCATGGGATTTCATCTTAGATGGGGTTGGCAAAGTCTCCTGTAGCTCTGCATAGAAACCAATCAGCTTTTAGTTTTTTTTCAAAGCTTAACCCCCAGGAGCCAGCACCTGCCCACCACTTAAGGAGTTTTACATGCCGAGAGGTGGGACAGGGCTTAAAGTCATGTGATCGCCGTGATTGGCTGTCACGATGGTCACATGATTAGAAAGCTCCCGGTCGCAAGTAGTAATCAGAGTTTTCCATTAGCCGCCAGTAACTGTGTCGGGATCACAGTCTCAGCACATCGCTGTTTGCACTAATGCACGCAAATATGTGGCCGATCGGCGCCACGGCCCGGCCTCCTAGAGGCAGCATATTTACGTGCGGTCGGCGTCTAGTTTATTGAACAAGCTGAAGTTAGAAGCTGATTGGGTACCATGCACAGCTGCATCAGATTTTGCACTTTCCAGTAAATAAACCCCAATGTTTTTAGACATACAGGCATTTTTTTTGCTAGTGTAAATGCAGACAATTGTTTTAAATGTGTCTATAAACACAAGCATAAAAAATGTGCTGTGTATATATCAGTAAAAAGAAATGACAGAAATCTGAGTTGCCGATCAGTATTTTTGTATGTGTGCAAATATGCACAAGTACATGCATATGTCACACTTCCGTCAATAAAATTAAGCTAAAATAATTTGTACGCTTTTGTGCCTACGCACAAATATACACGCAAGTGTCTGATGTTCCTACTGTACATGCATGGGTATAACATAATCACTCCTCCACTGTTCAAGGGATCTAAAAGACAGAACCTGAAGGGAAGACTGGGTGAAGATGGAAGCACCCAGGACCAGCGGGAGCACTGACAGAGCAGTGTTGGAGGTTACCATTTGACAGGTAAGTCTGTCATAATGTGCAAATATGCAGTGCATACTGCCACATTATGGCATAAACCACCCCAGGCCTCCTATGGCATAAACCATCCAGGTACATTGATTTTTGAAAAATGATAGTCTTGTGATATATCTGGAATTCATTCACTCAGACATGTAAAGTCATGGCAAGGTCCGCTTTAGGCATCCTCTTATACTCACGAAAATTTTTCTGGTGCCAGATACGACGCTTGTGTCTGTGCATTCAGTTTCTCAAACAGTTTCATAGATCTGAGATATCTTTTGGTTCAATTCTCATTTTATAATTTCATCCTTATATAATCACATTCTGTGCAGCATCACTCCATAGCCATACAACTGACACAGCACATCCATCACTGAACAGCCTAACCCATACTGTATGTCATACTTTGCTCCCCTCTGTTGTTAATATTGTACATACCAATTACAACTGCCATTGACTGGTGCTTGTGTCCTGACCATACCTGTCTACTACAACTTGGTGCTTGAAGCGTCCAAATACATGTATTATACATGTATAAAAGATTAACTTTTATAAAATCATCATCAGCTTTCCAGATAAGCTTTGATGATTGAGTTGATGTCTTTATGGTGCTGTCGCACCCCAGAAAGGAAACGGTAACATAATTATATTTTTGTCTTGTTCTTGCAGCCAGATCCAAAATGCTGATGGCGCTGCCTTTTGCTAATGTGCTAAAAAAAATCTCTTGTCTCCCTGCCCATACTGCTGTTAGGTCCATCATTTTGTACTATACAGGGAAGCATATTTTGAGCTAACTTCTCTCTTATTGCACATCTTTATGGATCATGGTAGAAACAACTTGACTGGAAATCTTCTATCTAGATTGGGACATCACCAATCTCCCAAATTTATAAAGTATGGTTCCTTTTTTTTTGCAACATTTTTCTGGTGCACTTCAGATATGTGTATCTAGAAGTGGTAGGAATACAAGGAATGTTGTGTACAATTAGAAGACTCTACAACTCCTGCAACTTGCAACAACCTTCTATTGTTTAGTGATCTGTACATTTGGATAGTGGATCTGAAAACAAAGCAGACATTAAGTGGTTGTATACCCTTATATATATATCCACTGGTGACACAGAGCTGCAACAAATCTTTCTACATAAATGTATACTGTTCATCTGCAGCCCTCTTTTCTCTTCAGCCTATCAAAGCACAAATTATAACCTTCATAGGTTACATAGTTAGTCAGGTTGAAAAAAGACCCAAGTCCATCTAGTTCAACCAATATAGGTGCACTTGTTGACCTCATTCTGAGCTGAATCAGAAATCGATGGCCTTTAACTCTCCTAATTAGCTGATGAGTGGCTTATAAACCACAAAGGCAGCCTTCTTTCCATGCTCATATGGTGCCTGGCCATCATTTTTAGACTAGTTATGATAATTTTTTTAATTATTGTTGGGGGGGGGGGGGGGGATGGGGCCTGGGGCCACTAACAGTATTTTCTGAGAGGTATCAACTTCCTGGGGCTTTCACCACCTACATTTAGTTCCTGTAAAGGGTTGTTCAACCTTCCAGCCAGACCCAAAAGGCCATGAAATGTCTTCTGCATATTATGCATTATGCTGTCATTACACATTCCAGAAAGACAGTTATGTACCACTATTGTTTACAAAAAAAATGGCAAAAGCTTTGGGTGGTGAATACACTGTAAGGGATGACAAACATACATTTAATCAGGATATTCCTCTAATTAAACTCATAATTCTTATTACTTTTGTAGAAAAAAACATGCTGTATGCTAATTAAATAAAACAGGACATTTAAATCACTTTGATCATCATAAAAACATTTGCATAGGGAACTGTGGGGGAAAAATAACTTCTAAAAGCAGAATCTATTTTAGCGTTTAAATAAATGTAAAATATTTTAAATACATTTCCCTAATTTTTTGTTCAGAAAAAAAAAATGATTTACATGGCAACTCTTAACTGCATTGATGGAAAAGCCATTGCTTACTCAATAGCTCGAGATCATCTGTAAATACATACCTAAACAGCCGAAATAATCAGACAAGAAATCTTTCCCTTTCTTTCGCCTCCTCTCTGTCCTCCCTGTTCATTTTGAAAGAGATCCAATTAGAAAGAGTCTAAAAAGGAAATATCTGCAGCTGTGTTCGTTCTTTATAAATCCCACAATGCTTATTGACACTAGATTCATAGGTGCACACTATATTAAATAGTTATAAAAAGATATATTATATAAACAGTAAAAAGTAAACATAAAACATTTGTTAAGTATGAACTTAAAAACATAACTTGATACCAAAACCATTTTAATTTCTCTTTGAATTGATTACTACTGAGGTTTTTACTGAAACAGCCGTGGCAATATTGAAAACCCAAAGTATTAATATTTCATTATTTTTTCAAAATACAGTTTTTCGTTTTGGACATATTTTCCTTCAAGTTGCATTATTCATCTGACTCCATAAATGACATCGACAATAAGTGCAAATAAATGTTATTATTAATGCAGTGAGTCAAATCACTGCTGAATATTCTGGAATGATATCTGAAATTTACTACAATTATCATTTGGCTTCCATCTGTTCTGAGCATTTTGCACTTCCACATATGAACACAAACCCTTGTAGAACTTTATAGATTAAATTAGCAGATGCAGATGAATCTTAGAAGTAATTATACACACAGCATTACATTACATTTATTTTACATGATAGTAATACAGAGAACCTAAAAAGCATGCTTTCATTGACAATTGACAATTGGATCCAAGTGTATAAAATTAGATTTAAACATAGGTAAATTATCTAAAATATCCATTAATATGACCCTGGTTGAATCTAATTATAACACTAATGCTGCGTACACACGATCAGAATTTCGGCCCGCAAAAGACCGATGAGAGTTTTTCATCGGAAAATGCGACCGTGTGTATGCCCCATTGGACTTTTACTGGCCGAATTCCAGCCAGCAAAAGATTGAGAGCATGTTCTCAATTTTTCGGTCAAAAAAAGTTCCTATCTGAAAATGCAATCGTCTGTGGCAATTCCGATGCGCAAAATTCCTACGCATGCTTGGAAACAATTTGACGCATGCTCGGAAGCATTGAACTTAATTTTCTCGGCTTGTCGTAGTGTTGTACGTCACCGCGTTCTTGACGGTTGTAAGTTCAGCAAACTTTTGTGTGACGGTGTGTATGCAAGGCAAACTTGAGCAGAATCCCATCAGAAAAGTCTTCATATCTTTCTCCGACAAGAAGTCCGATCGTGTGTATGCGGCATTAGATGGCATATGGTCTCCATTAGGGTTGCCAAAATGTGCACACAAACATCTTCATATTGTTTCCTACAATGTGGCCAGGTAGGCAGTATGCTTCATGTTTGGTGGCAGTGCCTAAGGTAACTAGATTTTGGATCAGACTTTTTATTCTAATCTGCTCGGTGAAGGGGGTGAACATACCAAGAGCTCCAGACATTGCTGTTTTTCAAAAATTAGACATTGAGGATATTGAGCTTCCTAACCACTTGAGAAGATTAGTATCATACATACTTCTGGCAGCCAGAACAGCTTGGATACAATATCTGGCAAAAGATTAGTGAAAGCTTGGAGATACCATTTCTGATTTCTACAACATTGTATTTTCTCTCCACTTTCTTCTACGGGTTGCTTTTTCCTCTTCACTCCCTCTTTCCCTTCTATCTTATGAGTAGGAATTTGGTTTATCTTTATTATTTTGTTGTAGTACCTATATACAGGCTTTCTATAAATAATCTAAGACATGCTGCATAACATCTATATTGACATATAATGTACGTACTTTTTAGTAACGTATCTTTGATTATTTGAATATTGTACTGATGTCAAAGATCTTGTTGATGCTTATTACTGTACGCTGAAACTCTAAACTTTTATTTCCACAATGATATTCTGATCCCTGCCAGTTATGAATTGTCAATTGGTCCTCTCTGCAAAGGGAACTGTTCTCTCCTCTTTTTTTCTGTTCATTGGAAATTGCAATATAAACAGAGGTAGAACCATAGTTGCCAACATTGTAAATAATTTTAAATCATTAGCAGGGACACTGTTGAAAGACTGCAAACTCCCATATTCTATAATGACATCAATATTAAACTAGAATATGCATAACTTTTGAACCTTTATAGGGCTATTGTAGGTAAACTAGAGTTTTGAAGGTGGTTGATGGATGTGTGATCAGACAGGTCACAGGTAACAACATATGTATCAAGTGTATATAGGTACAGTTACCTTAACATTTTCTCTATATAAATGAAGAGGGACATGTATTTCAAAATCTTATTTCTATGTAAAGCATGAATTTCTTTTTTTCAGTTCTAGGGATGAACCAATCTACCTTGGTTTGATTCACAGGGTGTTATTTAATACTGCTTGAAACTTCTAAAACCAAACAAAATCTATGGGGGTTGAATCTTGAAACAAAATCATGGTTATTTTCAAGGCTAATATGCAAGTTTTATCTTCAAAAAGGGGCATGAGGGGCTGGTCTCTGCCATGGGAAATATTTAACAAAGTTCCAGCTACAGAACGATTGTTTGCCACCTTTACAGTGCCAGAGCAACAGAATAAAGCAGGAGAGACGGCAGGAGCTGTTAATGGTGGCAGGTATAATTATTTTTGTGGGGGTCAGATGACATTTAAAAGTTTAGCCTGTAGCGTTAGCAGTGGTTTTGTAGTCACTGGTAATTAATGTATGTAAGCCAGTCAACACTTTCAGGGGATAAATAGATTTGCTTTTTCAAACCAAAACTTTCTGCTGTGCTGAAGACCCTTTTTGACAGGACCAAAAGTCCCTGAGGTCCTCACTTTTGACAGTGTGTGCATCAGTCTTGGATCCAGTGTAGTCAGCAATCATGTGGTTTAGGCACCATCTGTGGATTTCAGTATAAAAACTGTCCTAATAATTTTGAGAAAATATGCATACCTCTGAACTTTTGAACTTGAGAATGCGGGACATTTCAGCGAGAAAGTGACCAGCGGCGCGCTATGCGCACCGCAGCAAAAAGTGGGCGTGGCCAAACATGATAGTGGAAGGGACTTAAGGGCCATAGCTAAACAAAACCTGGGCTTCCTTGTACCTATAAAATATGCTTTGATTGCTGTGGCACAAGCTGGCGTCTCGGGGATACATATACACTATGGTACATGGAAGGCAGCAAGGATCACTATGATACATGGAAGAAAGGAAGGAAGAATCACTATGGTACATGGAAGAAAAGAAGGAAGGATCACTATGGTACATGGAAGGGAGGAATGATCACTATGGTACATGGAAGGGAGGAAGGATCACTAAGGTACATGGAAGGGAGGAAGAATGGATCACTATGGTACATGGAGGGCAGGAAGGATGGATCACTACAGTGCGTGGAAGGCAGGAAGGGTGGATCACTACAGTGCATGGAAGGATAGATAGCTACAGCACATGGAAGACAGGACAGGTAGCTATGGCATATGGTAGATAGGAAGGATGGACATGGGGAAGAGGTGGAGGAGAACTAGCCTACCTCCTCCTCCCTCCTTGTATAGGATGGATCTAGAGCTGGCGGGCAGGTAAGTGGGCGGGCTGTGTAGTGAGCGAGCCCCAGCCTCGCCAGCTGCAGCACAGATCGGCTACCACCGGACAGAAGGATTAGTGGAGTCACTGGAAGTTGTTCTGGTACTTGGCTCTGCTGTGGGACACAGTCCAAATTCGCGGGACACCGGGATTTACTTGAAATTCCGGGATGGTCCTGGCGAATCCTGGAAGGTTGGGAGGTATGAATATGGAATCTGTGAATAGCAGCCCCAGGCCTAGTGCCACCTTCCCTAGCACTACACAGGTTATACTCTTGAACAGGGGAAGCAAGAAACCACATGTCACCCCTTATGATAAAAGTTGATAAAGTTATCCTTGTATGTTAAGGCACCAAGGCACCAAAGCAATGGTATTACTTTTTTGGATAATAAGAGTAAACATGTTTTTATAGCATGGTACAAAATCTATATTGGATAACTGCTTAACTAACATGCTGTTTCTTAGGGTATACAGGCTCTTACAATATCACAGTTATATTAATTAAAATATAAGTAATAAGAATCAGTATCACTGATTGGAACTTTGTTATACACTGGTTACATAGAACCTCAAATGTTAATAATGTATGTTATGGTTTGAATGTAACAAAATGAGGATTTAGAATAATGTAAAAAAAGAGGTTATTACACAGTACCATTTCATTTATGCATTTTGGGGTCACTTTGAGAAGGTGGCAGTAGTTCAACCCTTTTACCTTTATATCAGGCATCCAACAGGGTGTTCACAGCATTTGAGCAAAAAAGACTACATTCAACACAAACTGCCTGCAACAGAGGACCCTTCACTGTCCTCAACAATCTCACCCCACCCATATACAACTCCCAGGGTTTAAAAGGGGTGGAACATTGCCCTTGCAGACCCCCTCCCCCCCCTCATTTATTTCTCCAGCTCACTGCCAGCACTCCAACCCTCCTTCTTTTTTTCCACCTCTGTCTGACAGGGCTGGAGGCAGCAGGCAATAGATCCTGCTGGCCCTGAGATGGTAGAAGTTCTCCTCTCCCTCCTGCTGCTGTGTCTCCAGTACCCAGTCAGGCCACCAGAGTGTAAAGTATAATCAGTAAGGTTGCAAAGAAAGGAAGGTGATAAAGTTATATGTAATACAAACATATAAGTAACATAATAGCATAGAATTATATATGATACAAACATGTAAGTGACATAATAGCACAAACTCCAATCATAATAAATGTGAATAATTTATATAGTGTGCTAATGTAGTGACTGCACTACACCCAAAAGTCCACACTGAGCAAAATGATGAAATACAGTCCAATTAGGTTTGTGATCCAATGCACAAGGGAAGAATCCTGACATTACTGGGAACCTTGAAGTGGGGAAATAGAAGCAAACACCACCACCGTGAAAGAGGGAGGAGGCTTACCAGATGGCATTGACTTGGCCGGGGGCGTATACCACCCAAGTCAACAAGGCTTGTTGGGTTTGAACCACCCAATGGGGGAGCAGGTCCTGGAACTCAGTCAGTCAACCTTAAAAGGTCATTGGATGTTAACTGAAGGCTTCAGGAGTTTCAACAAACGTGGAAACTTATTGTCACAGGTAGGGTATCACTTAATAGAGAAAGGGAGCTGACAGCGTGATACCGTTTAAAAAAAAGTGGTGATTTTATTAAAAATAAGAATTCAACACTCACATTTGGTAGAAATGTATAAAGCATGTAAAAGCATGAAGGCGATGTTGACGGAAGGTTCACCCGACGCGTTTCGACTGCACAGTGGTCATCTGGGGCCACCAGAGTGTGTGCTCAATCAGGAAACCAAGAAGGGTTGTATTACTAATACCTGCCTCACAGTTGTTAATCACTTTAAGGTGCCCAAATTCAGCATGCATCCTGATTGATAAGCCACGAATGCGGTGAAGAGAACCTTGGTTACCCATAATTGCACAGTTGCTCATTGATGGCAGGCTGCTGCTGATACAGCCTTGGCAGAATAGCCAACATTTTGTTCCAGCATGTGGGAGTATCACCGAAGAGATGGTTGGCAGGCAGCTTTGGTTGGCCTGCATTTCTACCCACTTGCCAAGTATAACTGCCTAAATTAGATACAAACTCTTCTTGCATGGCAATGGACCTCCTGGAAGCCATGGGATTTGAAAATGAAACAATGAGCCGTTGCACTACCAAGTGGAGGACATGTACCAGGCAAGGTAGGTGGGTACATTTTCCCTGGAGAAAGACAGCCAGAGTTTTAGTGTTCTTGTAACACATGACCTTGCCTTGCTGAAGTGGGGTCAGCCTGGACCTAGACCAGCCTGGACCAGCCTTCACCTGGACCCAGAGAATTAAAAGAAGCTCTGGCCCATTGTGGCTTCTGCCCTTGGATATATGAGCCGCAACACACCATGGCAGAGTTTAGTCTGAGATTTTGCATATGCTTTGGGGCACTTTGGGGGAACAACTGGTTCAGGGGAGTTGGAGGACAAGGCCAGTGAGGATGAAGTCCTACACGTGACTGCTCTTTCACAAATACATAAGACATCAGGCAGCACCACCAGCTCCAGCAGTGTTTTCTGTCCCGCATCCATCCTAGTCATCAGCAGATTGATCTATTCTGTTGTGAAAGATATGTTTCTTCCTCTCCAATCAGTGGCATCCACAGAATGTTTTCCACCTCATCATCTACCCCCGTCTCATCACTTGGCTGTGAGCTCTAGTAGCTGGAACATCACTGCCGCTTGCTGCTCCCTGCTTGATGTTCCTTCCCTCTTTGGTCCTGGTGCTATGTTCCACAGGATCAAAATTTTGTGCATGACCAAGATCATCCTCCTGCAGTAAGTGAGTGATCGTGTGATGAAATAATTCTACCAACTCATCATTGCTAATCTCTGGGGCTATGGCAGAATTAGCAGAAAAGAAGGAAGGGGAAGAACAAGAGGGCACATTAACAGTATTTGCGGACAACTGGCTGCTCTGCACCTGCGAAGACAAAAAAGAGAAGGGCTTTGTTAATCATGCAACTACCTCCTGCACATGTTGTGGCTATAAAGCACAGCCAATCTGAAACAGAAAAGGCAACTATGCCCTATCCCTAGATTGCGCAGCTTTGTCATGCAGAACCTGGTAACCCCCTCCATATACAAAACCTCTGGCTCTCCCTTTAGGCCTGCCTGACAAGTTTATTAAAGGAAATTACCTAAATTTAATAGTAGTTAACACAACAGAGGGAAAACATATGTAGTGCTTTCATGGGCATTACTTTAGTGCATAAATGTGTGGTGATGTGAATAAAAATAAAACAAAATGAAACCCCCCCAAAAATTGAATATTGAGTCTCTGAACTGTGAACACAGGGGAGTACACATCAATATATAGCCAACTGCACTGCAATCCACAGTATTTAAGCACATAATAGCACAATGTAGGACTGTATGGCAACATTGTGGCAAATTCCTGCATTATCTGTAGTCCTTGAACACACAGAACTTACTGGGAACAAATGGTAGCACCAAACTCAATCCTCATCCCAATTATTTACATGTAGCCCCAGGGATGCCTTTTTGATGCTACTTGGTTGGCAGGCTTTCTGCAATAGTAATTGCTAGTCAGAGATCATATGACTCAGGTTGCCTAGGCAGGAAACTGGGGAACATCTGTTAACATTATTGGCAAATGTTAATATGTCCACTTTAGAGTGTTATTGTAATGGTTTCACAACAGCCCTGAGATGACTTAACTGTAACACTACCCTGCCTGAACAGTAACCTTCCTGCTATCACTTAGTTTTATGAACTACTCTTCTAGCTGTTGATTTTGAATCTCTTTTTGTTACATGCCTGCAATGGCAATGCCACCAGCTGACAGCTGCTACCTAGGAACCTCATTCATAAATCTAAAATCTTAGTGTATTCTGGGTAAAAACTGGATGCTCCTAAGAAACAGTTCCTTCTAGGATCTCTAATCTACCACCTACAGAATGGGTCCACATATCCCCATAACAATAGCAAGCTGGTTGTATTTTGATTTTAACAATTGTAGAATATACAATTGCCTCACATACTTAAAATGTTGGCAACACAACTAAAGCTTTGTAAGACACGAGTCTCATCTAACATACCTTGTGTTTGCATGTCTCAAAGAGAAAACATTAGATTCACTGTAGTTAGCATCTGTTCACGCTTTCTAACCTAATTGAAGGTGTTGCTAACATTTAGCTTGAAAAGGAAGAAACCCTTTTATGATGGAAAAAGCTGCTGAAAATTGACTGTTTCATTGATCTAGCCAATGCTGAAAAATGATAGCTGCAAGTCTCTTCAGTAATAAAAGAGAGGCCATGTTAATCCTTATACATGAATAATTTCTGTTCTCTGGACAAATGTTCTAAATAAGGATAAATGAATCTGGCTGGTTCAGCTTAAAACAGATTTGTCAAATCCAGCAGGAAGTCCTTGAACCCAGAATTTAGCACTGAATCCCATTGAAATCTATTGCTCAAGAACCTTGCAATCTATTGTTGAGAAAAGGGCATGGGTAGCCTAGCACTGGTACTGTATATAATTTCTGAAAGCACAGGTCCAATAGAATAAAAAGATGGTGCTACTGATTTTATTGGTCTTCTAAAAGTTGAGCATATACTGTATGTATCTAATAGTTGCACAAGTTTATCAAAATTGTAATTTTGATAAAGAATACACTAAAATAATAGTTAGTACACACAAACTCATAATTTAACTTACAAAATCCCTACTAAATATTATAGATAAAATTGTATCAAGTTAATAACAAATATTTAAATGCTAAATATTGCCTTTTTGGGAAAGGTAAAAAATAAAAAATATGCAAAATTGTAAATGAGCAACTTGCGCTAAAATCTGGAGGTTGGCTTATCTATGGTAAAAAGGTAACATTATTTATTTATTTCCACATGTATTTCAATTATTTCTAGCCTAATTCTATTATTCTGAATGAGCTTGAAGCTTGAAAACTTACTTTGTGAAGATTACCTTGCATTTACTCCCTTGAATTTCTTGACACTTATTCACTATGCCCTGTGAGTAGGCACTTCATTTTTTGAGATAGATAAAGAGATTAAGAGTCCCCAATCTTTATACATGCTGTATTCATAAAAATTCTTTTTTTTGGGGGGTGGCAAACAACCACCCTCCCCGGTTGTCCGGTGGCAATCCCCCCAGTTCCCGTACTCCAGGGGTCTCACAGTCTGTCCATCCAGCCCCATACTTACCCCTTCTAGGTGTTTCAGGCGGGCAGCATGCCTATGGGCGGTGGGCAGGCGTCTCCGCCTCCTCTGCATCACGGTGGCTTCCGCCGTGCGTCTACTCCCTCCTCCTCCTAGGCATCCAATAGGATCACCTTTCCTTTCAGCCAATCAGGTGAAGGGTCTCAGGACCTGCTTCCTGATTAGCCTGGGAGGAGGATCAGTGTGAGAATAACAAATATTAATTCGCTACTGTCACACAACTGGGTGGGTTCGGAGCGCAGTGCTCTGCACCCCGAGCCCACCCTTTTTTGAAGCCTTTAAAAGCCTCTGGCTCTAATCACATGCTTCAAATCCCCCCCCCCCCAATTGAAATCCATGCGCCGGTGCCCTGCATGTAGATTATAGACATGTGCACACTGAAATATTTCGTTTCGGAATTTCGTTTTCGTCCGAAAAATAAATAGTTACTCCTGAAATTTGTTTTTATTTATTTAATTTCGTTAAAAAATGCATTCGTCTGAAAATCCAAAATAATTAAGGTTGAATCTGTCATTGAAGGCTTATGGTGTCTGTCGAATGTTCTAAGAAGATGCGACAGAGCAGCTAAACTGTACGACGCCGCAATAGTACATTTCCGGTCAAATGTTCCGCCTACAAGCTATAGTAGAATTCTAATGTTGTATGACACTAGTAATAATTATATTTATTAATTATTATTACTAGTCAACCAACATTAGAATTCTTCTATAGCCTATAGGCAGAGCATTTGACCATAAATGTCCGCTCGCGGTGACTGCTTCTCTCAAATCTTCATGTCGAATCTTTTCTCTCTATGTCGAATAATCTTGGACTAATAGAGTTAGGTTAGGCACATTCGACCTTTTTTGCTATTGTCTCTATAATGTCGAATCTTTTCTCTCTATGTCGAATCTTTTCTCTCTATGTAGAATAATCTTGGACTAATAGAGGTAAGGTTAGGCACATTCAACCACAGGTTCAATGGACACAGATCGCTATTGTCAGCATCATGTCGAATCTCCTATCTATACCGAACTGTTGTCGCAACGAAAATAAAACATTTGTTTATGTCGGATCTTTCGGTTTCTGGATTCTGCACATTTGTTATCATTTGTTAAAACGATAACGAAAATACCCAAAATTTGAACGAAAATGCATTCGGACGAAAACGAATGCACATGTCTAGTAGATTAGGGGGTCGGATGCACAGATGGGGGGCGGCATCCATGCACCCCTAATGGAAGTGCCGCCACTGCGTGATACAAGACTCATATTATGGGGTTGGTTTACTAAAACTGGAGAGTGCAAAATTTGGTGAAGCTGTGCATAGAAACCAATCAGCTTCCAGCTTTATGGTTTTTTGTCAAAGCTTAACCACTTCCCGCCCGGCCTATAGCAGAATGACGGCCGGGCTGTGGTTCTGTTATCCTGACTGGGCGTCATATGACGTCCAGCAGGATAACATACCGGCGCGCGCCCATGGGTGCACGCAGTGTGGCGATCGCTGGTGCTGTGTGTAACTCTGACACACCACATCTTCGATCGTGGTAGGGAGCCTCTGATGAAGGCCCCTTACCACGGGATTAGCTGTGACCAATCACAGCTGATCACAGCGTGAACCAGGAAGTGCTGGTAAACGGCTTTCCTCGGTTCGCGCTGACAGGGAGAGCCGATCGGCGGCTCTCCCTGTCAGAGGGGGGTCTGCGCTCATAATTAGCACATTGATTATCAGCGCAGCCCACATGAGAGGTGCCCACTACATCTGCAAATCCATGCCCATCAACTACCAGTCAGAGCCCACCACAGTGCCAATCAGTGCCCATCACAGTGCCAATCAGTAACACCTGTCAGTACCTCATTATCAGTGCTGCCCATCAGTGCCATCTATTAGTGTCCATCAGTGCCACCTGTCAGTGGCAATCAGTGCTGCCTGTCAGTGCCCATCAGTGCCGCCTATCAGTGCCCATCAGTGCCCCCTTTTCAAAAATGTTGATCTTTTTAAGTTTGTTTAGCAAAAAATAAAAACCCCAGAGGTGATCAAATACCACCAAAAGAAAGCTCTATTTGTGGGAAGAAAATGAAAAAAATTTAGTTTGGGTACAGTGTTGCATGACTGCGCAATTGCCATTCAAAGTGCGACAGCGCTGAAAACTGAAAATTGTCCTGGGCAAGAATGGGCGAAAGTGCCTGGTATTGAAGTGGTTAAAGAGGTTGTAACTCTAAAAAAAAAAAAAAAAAAAAAAAGAGAGAGAGCCTGTTCCCATATAGCAGGTTAAACAGCACAGTGCTGTCTAATCTGTCCCTCTCTAGGCTGTAAAAAACCTGATTTATCCTCCCTGTTCCTGTGTACCCCTTAGTTTGCTGACCACAGTAATCATGACTGCTGATCCATGATTCCCATGGTCAGGTTACGTGTCTCCGTCATCCTGCTGCTGTCCTCTCTCTCCCTCCCTCCCTGCCTGTCAGCTTCTGTGTGTGTGAGCTGAGCCTCCCCTCCTGTCGTTATTAGTATCTGGCAGTGAAGTTAAAGAAAAATTACTGCCAGCCCCCAGTTCTATCAATCCTACACAGTGTGCATGTTTGTATAAAATAATGCCTCTAAATACCTTTTCTCAGATCTTTTCTGGCCGATCAGGTGACCTCCGGCTGCTCTCCTCCTCCAATCTAAGGGCTACAGCAGGAAAGGCTGAGCGGATAGCACAGCGGTCATGTGACCTCCCCGGCTAATGTCAGATGGGATCTCAGCCCTTCCCGCTGTAGCCCTTAGATCCAGGGAGGAGAGAGGCTGGAGGTCACGTGACTTGCCTGAAAAGATCTGAGAGAAGGTATTTAGAGGCATTGTTTTATACAAACATGTACACTGTGTAGGATGGCTTGATAGAACAGAGGGGCTGGCAATAATATTTATTTGAGTTTACAACCACTTTAATTGAACAAGTTGAAGTTAGAAGCCAATTGTCTACCATACACAGCTGCACCAGATTTTGTACTCCCCAGTTTTATTAAATCAACCTGTACGTGTTTCCTTGAAAAGGATTTGCCATAGAACATATATTCTTTCAGACTGTGTCTCTCTACTTGAATCTTCCTACAGAGCTGTGTTAAAGAATAGGGAGGGAGAGAGAAAAGTCAATGCTCTGAATCATTCAGCTGTGGGTAAGGTAGTGGTGGAATATGGCAGGGAACCAGAGGCGGCTCTAGGCTTTGTGAGGCCCTAGGCAAAACTTACACATGAGGCCCCACGGACTGGGACGCTCCGTGATGAGGCCGCTATTCCTCAGGCTGCGGGCAGTATCTGATTTGTCTGTCAGCTCCTAAGCCACAGAGTCCCAGTGGGGGTAGGCGGAGCCGCCGGCGTCAACTTCAGTGATTGAGAACAGGCAAATTAGGTGGCCGCGAGGCCCCTGTAAGTGCGAGGCCTTAGGCGACCGCCTAATTTGCCTAATTAGAGAGCCGCCTCTGCAGGAAACAGAGAAATGGGTGGGTGTGTTTGCAGTTAGACCTACTATGGATATTCTTCTTGGTGAAAAAGCAGCTCATGGCACTTATGATGCATCAATCAATGCACACCTATAAATCTACAGCAGACACTGAATTTCATTAAGTGTTCCCTTGCAAAGATTAAAATGGCTGTAAAGGCAGAAGGTTTTTTATCCTAATGCATTTTATGTATTAAGATGAAAAGCATTTTGTGTGCAGCAGCCCCCCTCAGCCCCCCTAATACTTACCTGAGTCCATCTCCAATGAGGAGATAGAGGGGATGGGGCTAAACTGCAGCTCCATGTCTGCATGGATACACTAAGCTTTGGCTTGGCTCGGGTGTTCCCATAGCAAGCTGCCTGCTGTGGGGGCATTCGGCAGAAGGGAGGGGCCAGGAACGCTGATGAGGGACCCGAGAAGAGGAGGATCTGGGCTACCCTGTGCAAACCACTGCACAGAGCAGGTAAGTATAACATGTTTGTTTTTTTTATAGAAAAAAGTATCACTTTATGTCTGCTATAAGTCTGCTATATGGAATGGGCTGCTTAAACGCAATGCACATTAAGAAAGGGCATAATGTGTGTTAACACAATGGTGTAAAGGGGCCATTCATTTTTTCAAGACAGATTTGTGTAAGCAGCTCAAAGTGAGAGTATCCACTTCAGTGGTTAAAATTAATTGTTTTCACCAAAATTTCTACACTTTTTAGTTAGTGTTAAAATCTTTGTAACCTTTGTTCCAAAAGGACTACTCTTCAAACTTAATATAGAGCATTATTCTTACTAATTCCATAATTTAGTAGAAGTAGTAAAACTAGTATGAAATATAATTTTTATTTTGAGGGTAGTGGCTCAAAGGTTTCTGTGGCAAGAAGGTGTTTCTGGATCATACTATATATCATGAAAATTATATACCCTACCACAACAATATCTTATTCTGCATGTGCAGCTCTTGTACAGAGAGGAACAAATTGCAATGTAAGCCATCTTCCCTGAATAAATTGGTGAATAGTAATTAATCGTTTGAAGGGAAACTTAGAATTAAGTGTGTAGAGGATATTGCTTAGAAAGAAAATGATTACATTCTGAATCCTTAACTTTTCTAATTAATCATATGTTTTGTCGTAATTGACTCTGCATTGCCATAGGCAAATATTACTGATTTTATTTTGCTTTATCTTATGGACAACAAATATGGATATAGTGCTCTTCATAAATTATCTTAGCTTTTACAGTTATCTTAAAGAAATAAAACACTGTTTTTTACCAAGAGGGCACATGTAGTCAAGAGCTTTAAGAAAACTTGATATAGTACAAAGGCTGCTATTATGACATCACTAGGTAAGAATATATGTTCTGTATATTTGTTTCACATTATAAACCGATGAAGTACTCAAATCATACAATCAACATGGCAGCCAGGCAATCAACACTTTTTAGAACATGAAAATGAAAAAAGTGAGGTTGAATTACTAAAGGAGTATAGGTTGTTTACATAATGCAAATGGAACTTTGCAAAGTGTATTTTCACTCTGATAAGTGAACATTATTAAGTGACGTTGTGAATACCCAATCATGTGCAAGCAAAATCCTTTGTTTTTAATTTCTCTTGCACATGATTGGATGTTGAAAGTGAACAAAAGTTCATCTCATCTACCAATATTCACTTTGCAAAGGAGCATTCACTTTGGAAAGTGAACATTTACTTTGCATGGAGAGTAGCCTCTTCTCCTTTAGTAAATCATCCCAAGTCTCAGATGTGTTGCTTTTACTTATACATCATTAAAAAGACAAGCTGGTTATTAGTGGCAGAGTAAAATGATGATATGATTGTAGAAATTCTTTATTAGCTCTTAAAAAATAGTGATAGGGGACCAGAAAAACAGCTTATTAATATTTCATCCTGAATAAACATTAATGCTCTATCATAATTGCATACACCATTGGGTTTATGAAACAAAAAAATCACTGTGCAAATGTGTCAAACATTCACACAGCCATCACGGATAATCCCCGTGTTTTTCCTAATATGTTTATTTCCTATGAATGTATGCTCCATCTAGTGGCCATAATGACAGTGGCCATTTTCTGAAATACCTTAATGAGGAAAATACAGCATTAGGGCAACTGGATGGAGCTGATGATCTTAGGAAATAAACACATTAGGCAAAATACGGGGACTATTAGTGACAGCTGTGCGAATGCTTGACACATTGGCACAGCATATTTTTTTTTATAAATAGACCCCAAGCCTTAAGTGGTAGTGGGTTTCTTGCTTGCTGTCTGAAAGCATGGCTTGTTTCCTTCATATACTGTTATACGGTATCTCACAAAAGTGAGTACACCCCTCACATTTTTGTAATAATTTTATTATGTTTTCCTGTGACAACACTGAAGAAATGACATTTTGCTACAATGTAAAGTAGTGATTGTACAGCTTGTATAACAGTGTAAATTTGCTGTCCCCTCAAAATAACTCAACACACTGGCAACAAAAGTGAGTAAACCCCTAAGTTAAAATGTCTAAATTGGGCCCAATTAGCCATTTACCCTCCCCGGTGTCATGTGACTCATTAGTATTACAAGGTCTCAGGTGTGAATGGGGAGCAGGTGTGTTAAATTTAGTGTTATCGCTCTCACTCTCTCATACTGGTCACTGGAAGTTCAAAATGGCTCCTCATGGCAAAGAACGCTCTAAGGATCTGAAAAAAAGAATTGTTGCTCTACATAAAGATGGCCTAGGCTATAAGAAGATTGCCAAGACACTGAAACTGAGCTGCAGCTCGGTGGCCAAGACCATACAGTGGTTTAACAGGACAGGTTCCACTCAGAACAGCCTCGCCATGGTCGACCAAAGAAGTTGAGTGCATGTGCTCAGCATCATATCCAGAGGTTGTCTTTGGGAAATAGACGTATGAGTGCTGCCACCATTGCTGCAGAGGTTGAAGGGGTGGGGGGTCAGCTTGTAAGTGCTCAAACTATACGTCGCACACTGCTTCAAATTGGTCTGCATGGCTGTCATCCCAGAAGGAAGCCTCTTCTAAAGATGATGCACAAGAAAGCCTGCAAACAGTTTGCTGAAGACAAGCAGATTAAGTACATAGATTGTGTAATTTCTTCAGTGTTGTCACATGAAAAGATATAAAATATTTACAAAAAAGAGGGGTGTACTCACTTTTGTGAGGTACTGTATATATGGCAAACAGACCATGTGAGTCAATGAAAAAATATAACAGAATGGACTCTCTTCGCCTATAGTTTGTAAGTGAAAATGTATAATTTTGTTTAGATATTTTTTTTATTGCATAGAAAATGTTTAAAAATATTAGTCTGGTACTAATATTTTCATATTTTAGGCTCATTTACAATGTTTTTCTGTCTATTTTTAGCTGTGCTATTGAACAGCTAAAACATTCTGCCTCTTACTTACAGTGCTTAGAAGTTTAGGCATATACTTGACACATTCCTTTCAGATATGCATTAATCATACTGTATAGCAGCACTCAGACTGGAAAAGGCATCACTTGGAGCCAATAAGGTGAGCTGTATGCATATATGCTAAAAAGTAAAAAGTGGACAGGAGAAGAGAGCAGAGTGAGCAGAGAGATAACATTTTTAATGTACTGTGCTCCATCACTGTCCAATCAACAGGTTGGGGCCAGGGTGGCACCAGCAGTGTGTTTTTTAATTGTAACAGAAAAAGTGGCAGAAATACAAACCACTTAGCAGATAAAACACTGCTCCTACAAGAATTGTATCATTGTATTTAGATATTTGCCTGCAGTTCAGCTTTATGCTTACATTTATTCACACAACAGGAGTCAGAGGTGTGACTCACTTTCTTACCTTCCACTACCAATTTTAATCGAAGAGAGAGATTAAAGGAAAACTGTTTCTGCTGCATTCTACTGAGAAAACATAATACTCTATAACTCATGTATCGTGATGGGATTAATTTACTAAAACTGGAGAGTGCAAAATCTGGGGAAATTCTGCATAGAAACCAATCGGCTTCCAGTTTTTTTTTTGTTAAAGCCTAATTGAACAAGCTGAAGTTAGAAGCTGATTGGCTACAATGCACAGCTGCACCATATTTTGCACTCTCCAGTTTTAGTAAATCAACCCTGATGTTTTATTGCAAATTCAAGAAAAAAAATTAAGCAAAATTACCCCAAAGCACTCTAGTTTTTTTTTTTGTAAAACCTTTATTTATTTTTTTGCTGAAAAATAAGACAGCATAGACATTCCCAACATAAGGGTATAAACCTATCCATAGTACAAAACCTACAGAGGGTAGGCAATCCAACAAACTGAAATAGCATCATAAAATAGCATCGTTAGCAAAAGTTGAAAATAAAAGCCCCTCAGCAGGGAATATATGTAGAGAACCAAAAGAGAAGGGAAGAAGGTGGGAGAAACCCCAAGAGAGGGGAGAGATAGGGAAGGGAAAGACAACAACAAAAGGAATAAGGAAAGCAAAAGAGCCAACCCCTATCACTAGAAAAACCAGCGATGGGAACATTAACAAATGAGTATCATAGCAATTCCCTGGTCAACCATTCCAGCACTAAACAGCGGCGGAGTAAACATTTCAAAAAATGGTTGCACAAAATCATAGTATCAGTTTGTACAAATCAGAGGACATGAAATCTAACCATAAAGAACAAATAACATAGAATTTGGTATAGTTGACAGTACATTGGTGTCTCCACTCCTCAGCCTCCATTATATCTTGCACCTTCAGTAGCCATACCTTGACTGTAAGGATCGCTGAAGACTTCCAGTGTATTGTAGTTTCTTTTTAACTGTTCTATTTAATCCTACAGGCCCAAAAGCATTGAAGGTAATTTTCAATGTATTCTGTGCTATAAGTTAATCTTCAACAACACCCAAACATGGTATTCATTAGGCAGAACTGAATCACCACAAGCACTTTGTATACTGTATCTCTGTTGCTACTTTAATTGCCAAACACCTCTAGGTCACTATAATATGTTATCCCCAGATCCTATCGGGCACCTTTCAACTGATGATCTCTTGTCTTGTGTCCCTAAATTGCAGTGTCCAATTGCCTCTTCCATCAAAAAATCTGAGAAATTGTTACCGCTAACAGAATACGCCTTAACATCTAAAGTGATTGGCTCTAGATGATCATAGAACACTAAATGAAAGAACACAAAGTTAATTTGATGTTGTGCTACACCTGCAGTCTACAGAACTTTAATTATAAGGTCAAATTTGTGCTTCAGGGGTTTGCTGTCAGCTGATCAATACAGGGACCATCTCAGAAGATTTCTTATATTATCTAGTGAGGACATATTGGCCATTGAAGTTTACAAACACAAGCAAAGTGGCCCTCACAATATTGCTGCTCTAGGTAATCTTGGTAAAATGCAGACCATGCAACTTGTTACTGCCATAAATTGAAAGTGACAGCACAATATAGCAAATTACGCTTTTTGTGATATTTCTGCACCAGAAATCCCTAATTTGACCATCTGATAAACAAATTACAATGTGAAGCAATTGTGTTACATTCCCCATTCTGGAAACTCTATAATGTAAAATAAATGAAGAAGTTGTGAAGCTACTGAACGCGTGACACGTAATGACCTTGGCAAGAAACAAAAAGTGCACTATTTAGGCCTTACTATTGGATAAAAAAACCTTGGATAATTAAACCTACTTATATCCACCTATCCAGAGGATCAGAGGATTTTGTGTGGTTTGACCCTTTCAGCTAAAGCAGCTCAGACAGTTACTAACTATGCACCCAACAAGCTAATATACTTTAGCTAATATTCCTCTGTTATTATAAAATAGGTGAACTGTGGATTAATTGACCCCATTTCTTTATATTGTTTACTTCCCTTGGCAAATGTGTTGCATTTATAAAAGAGTCCTGAACGAAGCAAAAAAAAAAAAAGTGTCCACCTGTCTATAGTATAGCCCAGCTTTATAATTTCCATTTTTCTTTAAGGGAAAACTGTACTTTTAAATATTAGCACCTTTAATATATTTTGGTATATCAAGCACATTTTAAAACACAACTGCCTCTTTTTTCCCTGTGCTTTGAACCCTGTCCAGGTGACTGCAAACATTGTATTTTTTACTGTCAGCTTGTTGGCATCTTCCCCATAACTGCAAACAAGAACAAACCACAAAGAGGGCATTTCTTTTGCTTACCTGTTTAGCTGATTGCCTTTATCGCCAGGATCTATATGTTATTAATTCTGTTCTGCACTACACTCACTATAATTACTGGAGAAGCAGGCAGCCCTTGCATAAGTTTAACCAAGTCTTTTCAATCCCCCATTCCCATGTGATTTCAGCAGAATTTACATCTAAAGTATTTGTTGGTGTCTTTGTTATTGTAAGTACTATTATTGGAGATATGTCCTTTTTTAACTGCAACTAATTTAATGCAGACTCTGAACTCTGCATGCTTCTAGCAGTTTGTATTCTGCACTGATTACAGGAGTGCAGTGAAGAGTAAAAATCATGATCTATAATTACTGACACTAAATAATATGAAAAGGTGTGCAACACATATGCATTCCTGGTCCCCACTCACTCAGACACTGTGCAGATGTAGACATGCTAAATGTAACCTATGCAATGTTTGCTCTTCCCTGAGCCCATGATGACAGATCTCAAAGAACAGAGGAAAGAACTTATATTTAACAAACTGATTTGCAAGGTCAGTGATGTTGTTGGATTGGAGCTGCAGTCTTTAACCAGTTGGCGACTGCCTAACGCAGATATACTGCGGCAGAATGGCACGGGCAGGCAAAATCACGTACCTGGTACGTGATCTGCCTCCCACGGGCTGGGGGCACATTGCGCCCCCCCGGTGCCCGAGGCGGTCGGAATCGTTGGGGAAGTGATACAGGCTGAGGGGGAGGCCACTCATTCATGGCCACCCCCTCGCGATCGCTCCCCACGAATGAAATTCTTCCTCTACTGCTGTAATGTAAACAGCGGTAGAGGAAGTGATGTCATCTCTCCTCGAGCCGGTCTTTTCGTTCTGGCTCCGAGGAGAGAAGACATCAATGTGAGTTGCACCGACACTGCACTTTTAGTAGAACACACTAGGCACACTTTTCACCCCCCATCACCCCCCGATCACCCCCCTGTACCCCCTGTCACAGTGACACCAATAGCAGTTTTTTTTTTTGCATTGGTGTCAGTTTGTGACAGTTATAAGTGGTAGGGCAGTTAGGGTTAGCCCCCTTTAGGTCTAGGGTACCCCCCTAACCCCCCTAATAAAGTTTTAACCCCTTGATCACCCCCCGTCGCCAGTGTCAATAAGCGATCGTTTTTCTGATCGCTGTATTAGTGACACAGGTGATGCTAGTTAGGGAGGTAAGTATATAGGTTTGCCGTCAGTGTTTTATAGCGACAGGGACCCCCATATACTACCTAATAAAGGTTTTAACCCCCTGATTGCCCCATAGTTAACCCTTTCACCAGTGATCACCGTATAACTGTTACGGGTGACGCTGGTTAGTTTGTTTTTTATAGTTTATTACAGTTTCAGGGCACCCGCCGTTTATTACCTTATAAAGGTTTAACCCCCTAATAGCCCGGCGGTGATATAAGTTAAGTTTTTAGGGTCAGATAAGGTCTGCGATGCCCCAGGCAGCGTTAGGTTAGTGCCAGTACCGCTAACACCCACGCATGCAGCATACACCTCCCTTAGTGGTATAGTATCTGAACAGATCAATATCTGATCCGATCAGATCTATACTAGCGTCCCCAGAAGTTTAGGGTTCCAAAAAATGCAGTGTTAGTGGGATCAGCCCAGATACCTGCTAACACCTGCGTTTTGCCCCTCGGCCCAGCCCTGCCCAGCCCACCCAACTGCAGTATCGATCGACACTTACAAAACACTAAGCACACATAACTGCAGCGTTCGCAGAGTCAGGCCTGATCCCTGCGATCGCTAACAGTTTTTTGGTAGCGTTTTGATACAGTCGCTGACAGTCAGGAGCTTTTTTGCCTGTGAGTCTCACTAGTGTACCCCTAAATTTAGAGCCCAAAATGGCAGATCGAAGGTACACTAGTGAAGAGGCCTACACGTTTCTGAGCATGACAGATAGTGAAGAGGAAGTCACTCATCTGTCAGATTCAGGCTCAAAATACGATCCTGTAGACGACAGCGGCTCCATGACAGATAGCTCTGACGACGCAGTTGTGGTCCCTGCCAAGGTCAGGCGTGCCAGACCCCAATCTTCTTCTTCTGTCCTTGAAGTGCAAGAACTGCAGGGCTCTCGTATGGAGCAGAGCAGTACTAGTGCCGCTATTCCTTCTGGTGAACTGGCAAGCACCAGCGGCCTAGTACACCCTGGTCGTATATATCCAGCACTGCAGTAACACTTGGTGACGTGGCGAGTCCCATAAGTGCAGTTCATGCTGGCGAGGTGGCAAGCACAAGTAGTGTCCTGCTGCCACCAAGAAGACGAACACAGGCCCGTCGTGCCCATAGTGACCTTCCTGCTGCATTCACCAATTCGAATTGGGAACCCACCACTTCCCCCATTCACTGGCCAACCCGGAATTCAGGTGGAAACAGTTGATTTTACGCCACTTGATTTTTATTCACTGTTTTTCACCGAAGATCTCTATAGATCTATTGTGGACCAAAGCAATTTATACGCTGGTCAACACATCGCCACTATTCCCCAGTCCTCCCTTGCCAGAGATTGGAGACCAATTACGGTCTCCAAATTTAAGCTCTTTCTGGGCCTTTCCCTCAACATGGACATAACTAAAAAGAGTGAGTTGCGGTCATATTGGTCCACTGACTCAATTCACCATATGCCCTTGTTCTCTGCCTCCATGACCAGGGCACGATACGAGCAGATTTTGCGGTTCATGCACTTCAACAACAATGAACTATGTCGTCCTCGTGGAGACCCTGAATACGATCGGCTCTACAAAATTCGGCCCCTCGTAAACCACTTCAACCAACGTTTTGCAGAATTGTTTACTCCCCATCAAGTTGTCTGCGATGATGAGTCCCTGATTAAGTTTTCAAACAATACCTTCCCAGCAAGCGTGCCAGATACGGGGTCAAGATGTATAAGCCCTGTGACAGGGCCACAGGCTATACATGTAGTTTTATGGTTTACGAGGGCAAAGATAGTCACGTAGAGCCGATAAACTGCCCTGACTACATAGGAAGCGCTGGCAAGATTGTGTGGGACTTGGTGTCACCCTTATTCGGAAAGGGGTACCACTTGTACGTGGACAATTATTACACGAGCGTGCCACTTTTTAGTCACCTTTTTGATCATCAGATTGGAGCATGTGGCACCGTGCGACCTAATCGCCGGGGCTTACCCCAGCGGCTTGTAGATTCCCGTCTTAGGCTGGGGGAGAGAGCCTGCTTGCAGTGTAATAATTTGTTCGCTATGAAGTGGAGGGATAATAAGAATGTTTTCATTCTTACCTCCCTTCATGCAGACAAGACGGTCCAAATTAATATGGCGACTGGTGTTGTGGAGAAACCCCTCTGTGTCCACGAATATAACCAAAATATGGGAGGGGTGGACCTCAACGACCAGTTGTTGGCGCCGTACCTAGTTGCCCGTAAGGCCAGAAGCTGGTACAAAAAAGTGTCTGTTTATTTATTTCAATTGGCTTTGCTGAACGCTCATGTGCTATACAGAGCTTCAGGTCAGACTGGATCCTTCCTTAAATTCCAGGAAGAGATCGTCAGAGCCCTTCTGTTTCCAGACGGTGCTCCACCTCACCTTTCCCAACCAAATGCAGTAAGCCGGCTGCATGAGAGGCATTTTCTTTATGTCCTCCCGAGTACCCCTACCCAACGAGCCTCCCCCAAAAAGATGTCGTGTCTGCAGCAAGCGCGGATTTAGGCGTGACACCCCGTATTATTGTCCCTCCTGTCCTGACAATCCTGGTCTTTGCATTGGTGAATGTTTTGAACGCTACCATACACTAGTTGAGTATTAGCGTAGGGTACAGCACTGCACAGACTAGGACACACTTTCACAGGGTCTCCCAAGATGCCATCGCATTTTCAGAGACCCAAACCTGCTACCAGTTACAGAAGTTAAAGTTACAAAAAAAGTGTAAAAAAAAAAAAAAAACACAAAAAAATATAAAATAATAAAAACCAAAAATAGTTTTCGTTTTATTGTTCTCTCTCTCTATTCTCTCTCTATTGTTCTGCTCTTTTTTACTGTATTCTATTCTGCAATGTTTTATTGTTGTTATGTTTTTATCATGTTTGGTAACTATTTTTTTGTTTTCAGGTACGCCATTCAGCTGCAGAGCGGATTTATTTATCTTGACAGCAACAGCGTTTGCTCCCACGATACATAAAGCTGTGACTCCAGCGCTGTCGGAGGTGATTTCACCACCACAGTTACATACTTCAGCATATATGCCGAAGCGTGGGGGCAGCAGTGGGTGGAGGAGTGATTTACTCCTGCCTTTTGCGGGAGGATGCCCCCATGCTTCGGCATATATATATTTTAGGCACAGGTTGTGTTTAAATGTTTTATTTTTTACTATGTTTTTTTGTATTTGCTTTGCAGGTATGGTAAGTCTTACTGTTATACTGTAATGTTACTTTGTTTTATTGTTAACCATCATTTGCTTAGCAAGTACGCCATTCAGTTGCAGCGCGGATTTATTTATCTTGACAGCAACAGCGTTTGCTCCCATGATACATAAAGCCGTGACTCCAGCGCTGTCGGAGGGGATTTCACCACCACAGTTACATACTTCAGCATATATGGCGAAGCGTGGGGGCAGCAGTGGGTGGAGGAGAGATTTGCTCCTACCTTTTGCGGGAGGATGCCCCCATGTTTCGGCATATATAAACAGTGCATGTATACCCATCATTAGAAGTGGGTGGATGAAGGGAGGTATTCTATGGGGGAATACTCACCGATCAATATCTTTTTTTCATTCAGCTCACAGGCTAATTAGCCTCTAGACTGCTTTTACAAGCAGTGGGAGGGAATGTCCCCCCCCCCACCGTCTTCCATGTTTTTCTCTTGCTTTCCTGTCCCAACAGGGAACCTGAGAATGCAGCTGGTGATTCGGCCAGCTGACCATAGAGCTGATCAGAGACCAGAATGGCTCCAATCATCTCTATGGCCTAAGAAACCGGAAGCTACGAGCATTTCATGACTTAGATTTCGCCGGATGTAAACAGCGCCATTGGGAAATTGGGAAAGCATTTTATCACACCGATCTTGGTGTGGTCAGATGCTTTGAGGGCAGAGGAGAGATCTAGGTTCTAATAGACCCCAATTTATTCAAAAAAGAGTACCGGTCACTACCTATTGCTATCATAGGGGATATTTACATTCCCTGAGATAACAATAAAAATGATTAAAAAAATTAAAAAAATGAAAGGAACAGTTTAAAAATAAGATAGAAAAGCAAAAAAAAAAAAAGCAAAAAAAAAAGCACCCCCTGTCTCCCCTGCTCTCACGCAAAGGCGATCGTCGGTCTGACGTCAAATGTAAACAGCAATTGCACCATGCATGTGAGGTATCACCGCGAAATTCAGATCGAGGGCAGTAATTTTAGCAGTTGCCCTGCTCTGTAAATCTAAAGTGGTAAAAAAAATCGCTGCGCAAATACTGTGTGAAAAAAATGAAACACCCACCATTTTAATCTGTAGGGCATTTGCTTTAAAAAAAATATATAATGTTTGGGGGTTCAAAGTAATTTTCTTGCAAAAAAAAAAAAAAATTTTCATGTAAACAAAAAGTGTCAGAAAGGGCTTTGTCTTCAAGTGGTTAGAAGAGTGGGTGATGTGTGACATAAGCTTCTAAATGTTGTACATAAAATGCCAGGACAGTTCAACCCCCCCCCCCCAAATGACCTCATTTTGCAAAGTAGACACCCCAAGCTATTTGCTGAGAGGCATGTCGAGTCCATGTAATATTTTATATAGTGACACAAGTTGCGGGAAAAAAGACACATTTTTTTTTTTTGCACAAAGTTGTCACAAAATGATATATTGCTCAAACATGCCATGAGAATATGTGAAATTACACCCCAAAATACATTCTGTTGCTTCTCCTAAGTACGGGGATACCACATGTGTGAGACTTTTTGGGAGCCTAGCCGTGTACAGGACCCCAAAAGCCAAGCACCGCCTTCAGGCTTTCTAAGGGTGTAAATTTTTGATTTCACTCTTCACTGCCTATCACAGTTTCGGAGGCCATGGAATACCCAGGTGGCACAAAACCCCCCGAAATTACCCTATTTTGGAAAGTAGACACCCCAAGCTATTTTCTGAGAGGTATAGTGAGTATTTTGCAGACCTCACTTTTTTTCACAAAGTTTTGAAAATTGAAAAAGGAAAAAAAAATGTTTTCTTGTCTTTCTTTATTTTCAAAAACAAATGAGAGCGGCATAATACTCACCATGCCTCTCAGCAAATATCTTGGGGTGTCCACTTTCCAAAATGGGGTCATTTAGGGGGGGGTTGTGCTATCTTGGCATTTTATGGCCTTCGAAACTGTGATAGGTAGTGAGGAGTGAATCAAAAATGTACGCCCTTAGAAATCCTGAAGGCGGTGATTGGTTTTCGGGGCCCCGTAGGAAGCTAGGCTCCCAAAAAGTCCCATACATGTGGTATCCCCGTACTCAGGAGAAGCAGCAGAATGTATTTTGGGGTGTAATTCTACATATGCCCATGGCATGTTTGAGCAATATATCATTTAGTGACAACTTTGTGCAAAAAAAAAAAAAAAAATTGGTCACTTTCCCGCAACTTGTGTCAAAATATAAAATATTCCATGGACTCAACATGCCTCTCAGCAAATAGCTTGGGGTGTCTACTTTCCAAAATGGGGTCATTTGAGGGGGGTTTGTGCCATCTGGGTATTTTATGGCCTTCAAAACTGTGATAGGTAGTGAGGAGTGAAATCAAAACTTTACGCCCTGGGGCGTGGCTTGGCGCACGGCTTAGATGGAAGCACTTTAGAGGAGCTCCGCTCAATCACACAGCCTTACAGCCTGATACCCGTCCACAGAGCCGTCAATGCCGAGCAGAAAGCTGTATAGCACTCCCCAGACCCGTCCCCGCCATGGACAGCCGCCATCCGCTGCTCGAGATATCGCAGATCTGTTTAAATTGCAATCAGCAGTGGGCAGCAGGTCACAAGATGGCGCCGACTCAGCGCAGTGAACACCACGAGGAGGATTTCAGTGGCGACTCGGAGTCAGCACAGGAGGACACAGGTAGGGGCAAAACTAGATCAAACAAACCCCTGACTTATGCAGACATGTCCTGCTTTACAGCGGATATAAAATCCGCATTCTCTGCAGCAATTACAGACTTAAAAACTAACCTAGTAGTCCTCACAGAAAAAATAGCAGCAACAGAACATGCAGGGAGGCAAAGAGATAAAGAACTCCACAGACTGGACAAGGTTACAGTCTCCCATGCACAACATTTCATTGATATGAACAGGCATTTGGAGGACCTCCATAATCGCCGCAGGAGGAACAACATTAGGGTCAGTGGGGTCCCAGAATCAGTTGAGAGCGATCAGATTGCCCCTGCCCTCCAGAGAATGTTTAACAGTTTACTAGACCGTCCAGAAGATGCAGCAATTGAATTCGTAAGAGCACACAGAGCTCTTAGGCCTAGGGGCCCAGAAACGGCACCCCCGAGAGATATAATCTGCTGTCTGCAGAACTTCCAACTAAAAGATGACATAATGCGTAAAGCTAGAAGAAATTACAGAATTATTTTTAACGATGAAACCATAATGCTGTTTCAAGATTTGTCACAAATTACACTGAAAAATCGCAGGGCCCTGCGACCTCTACTTGAAAAACTCAGGGACAGAGATCTTAAATACACGTGGTGTTTCCCTTTCGCACTTATTGTTTCTGCAAACGGACACCAACATATCCTACGTACTCCATCGGATCTTCCGGATTTTTGTGAAGGTCTGGGATTAGATCCAGTGGAACTCCCTGACTGGTATGCAGACTTTACCCTGCCCCCACATGATAGGAGTCCAACTCGTTCTCCATTCTCCACGCCGGAAAAAAGACTCCCCAAAAAGATGAAGTATGGAAAGACTGGAGGATCCAAAGCTGGCACGCCAAATCAGAGGTTTGTCCGGGATCGGGAGCAAGCAGAAGGATAAAGCTCAGCGAACCCCACCGCATCACCCGTATGAGTTGGAACATTACTTTCCATGTGTGACCAAGAGAATCGTGGGTATTATGAACTCTCTCTCAAGCTATGATATGACATGGGTCAGACTTTAGTCATAGAATATTGTCAGCTATCTATTGCAGAGGTTGAGGACTTAGATCGTAATTATATACCCTGCTCTGACTTTGAGCGTAATTATATACCCTGCTCTGACTTTGAGCGTAATTATATACCCTGCACTGACTTTGCTCATAAATATACACCCTGCCTGGAATATATAGCTAAGGCAGAACTGTGAGAGAGAATACCTGCGACCGCTGGACTCATATGTTAAGCTTGGGCAATGGGCCGAATATCTGTTAAGTTCAATTTTACTTTTCAATAATATTAGTTATGCTTATACGATTAGATAGGTGACTCCACCCCGACTGCGGAGGTCTCCAGTGTAATTGATGCTCCATACTCCTATATTTTTGATGGGGGGGGACCAGCTGTGCACATGGGGATCTGTGTAGGTTGGAGGGGGTGAGGGCGGAGAGGATGGTTAAGAGTGACGGAGTTTTACGCTTTGGAGGAGATGGACGTCCCAGTCACTCACAGATTGGGTGGGTGACGGAGACGTCGATCAAACGGGTAGATTAATTTAAGCATATAGTATAAGTTTCACATTTAGGCTGTGTGAGTTGATATTTTTGGAGGCACAAATATTTGTTGGTTCTCAGTACATTTAACTGATTACTCTCTGAGTAGCCGCCTCCTACTTTCCCCACAAAGTGAACGGAATCTCGGGAAAGATTCCGGATTCTGGTTCCACTACTGAATTCTAGATAGGGCTCTATCTAGAGATAAAACATAATTCTCTATATTTTTAATTAATTTCTTTTCTTTTCCTTTTGAGTTATACCTAACTACATTGATAGTTTATTACAAGACGTCTAATCAGCATTTCAGCTTACATTTCAGACATTCTCGGACTAGACCACTCCTGAGTCTTCATCATGGCATACACTTCACTGGGATGCCGACCAACAGTGATCTCTCACAACTTCAAAGGGTTAAACATCCCAGAAAAGTGCACCACCCTACTCAGGGAAATTAAGCGAGGTAAGCCACATTTTGTGTTGTTGCAAGAGACACACTTTAAGACACACCAGATACCTAGACTCACCGACTCAACTTTCACAAGAGTGTTTCATGCTACTAATGACTGTGCCAAGTCAAAGGGAGTCTCTATTCTAGTGAGCAAGGACGCTCCCTTTGAATTGACGGAACAAATGGTTGACCCAGAAGGCAGATTTTTGTTCATAAAAGGGAAATATGAAGGTACTCCTATTACTATAGCAAATGTCTACTTCCCAAACAAGGCCCATTTAACTTTTTGTAAAATGGTGGTTCACCAGCTCCAGGGGTTCACCTCCGGCTGTTTAATATTGGGAGGAGACTTCAACATCCCTCTGAATCCATTGACAGATACCTCAAATGGCGCTACTAGCATCAGATATAGGATACTTAAACACTCTTACATTCCCTTCAACTAGTGGACTCCTGGAGATTTCTCAACCCGGACGGTCGAGATTTCACCTTTTACTCGAATCCACACAAGAAATATTCCCGGCTGGATTATCTCTTTATCACACAGTCTAACCTTCCTGTCCTTACAGAGGCCCATATAGGGGTACAGTCCATTTCGGATCATGCCCCCATAGCTTTGACCCTGGACCTAATTAATTCACCGCCAAAACCTCAGACGTGGAGACTAAACTCTTCCATACTGTCTGATCCATCTCTCCTGCCCAAATTGACAGATACCCTCAAAGACTATTTCATTCACAACAACACCCCAGAGACTGATCCCCTCATAATCTGGGAGGCCCACAAATGCACAGTAAGGGGCGAATTGATAAGAATGGGTTCTCAACGTAAAAAAACAAAGAGAACAAGAAATGAAAACATTATCTGATCGTATCCACAATCTTGAATCCCTACACAAACAATCCCTATCGGTCAATTCCGCCACGGAGTTGTTAGCCACTAGGAAAGAACTGCAGCAAATTCTTGATAACATTACTAAACGCTTCCTGTTTTTAAAAAAAAAAACTATATTATGAGTCAGACAACAAGACAGGGAGAGCTTTAGCCAGAGCTCTACGAGACCATAAGTATGGCAACACCATTACGGGCATCAAACGAAAACAAGGCACATTAGATGTCACCACAGAGACAATTGCAAAACACTTCCACTCATTTTATACCGATCTTTACAACCTTCCATGACAACACAGACAACCAGACATGATAGGAGACAGAACTCAGATCATACAAGATTTCCTGAATAAAAGTGGACTACCCTCACTCGACGAAATAGACGCTAATGCTCTCGAACGCCCGATAGATTTAACCGAAACTAGAAACGCTATCAAACACCTGAAACTGGGCAAGATCCGGGACCAGATGGTTTCACAGCCATTTACTATAAAACTTTCATAGACTTACTGACAGACCCGTTGGTGGGGGCATTGAACTCCATGTCCAAACCCAGAGAAGTGACCCCAGACTTGCTCTCTGCCTTCATAACGGTAGTACCGAAACCTGGTAAGGATCCCTCGGAATGTGCAAGCTATCGCCCCATCTCATTGCTTAATCTGGATATAAAGATATTTGCAAAGATACTCGCCAACAGATTGAGACCCCACTTACAACAGCTGATTGGACCTGAACAGGTAGGCTTTATGCCAGGCCGCGAGGCTAAAGATAATGTAATCAAGTCACTGCCCCTAATTCACTCAGCCAGATCTCATGACACAGAAGGCCTTCTCCTGTCAACGGACGCAGAGAAGGCCTTCGATCGCGTGGCATGGGATTACATGTTGGCAACATGTGGACATGTTGGTCTGGGCTCTAGGATGTTGGCGTGGATCTCAGCTTTGTATCAAAATCCCACGGCGAAGCTAAAAATAAATGGTACACTTTCTGAGAAGGTCCACATTACTAATGGCCTGAGGCAGGGTTGTTCTCTTTCACCTCTCCTATTTATATTGTCATTGGAGTCTTTTATCAGAACGATCAATGCTGACCCTTCTATAACTGGCTTCCGGGTATTGGACAGGGAGTTCAAGATAGCTGCCTACGCGGATTATTTATTATTCTTTCTAACCAACCCCCATGTTACTATTCCCAACCTATCTAGAGTGTTCACACACTACGGATATATATCCAACCTAAAGATAAATCACTCCAAATCGGAGGCCATGAACGTGACTCTGTCGGAACACACACTAAGGTCCACAGTAGAGAACTCCCCCTTTCAGTGGGACTCTAAGTCCCTGAAATACCTAGGTATTAAATTGACACCTAAAATTGAGTCAATTTACGAACATAATTTCCCTCCATTAATTAAAAACATTGAAAGGGACTTAGCCAAATGGCATGCTGGAACCTTCTCCTGGTTTGGCCGAGCAGCCATTGTTAAAATGACTGTCCTCCCTAGGCTTTTATACTTCATGCGTACCTTACCAATTAAATTACCAAGTAGTATGTTTGCTAGTCTACGCTCCATGCTCTTGAGATTCATCTGGGCACATAAAAAAACAAAAATTAAATACACAACTTTAATAAGACTAAAAGAGCATGGAGGGATGGGTTTGCCCAACTTTAGAGACTATTACTTATCTTCCCATCTCGCGAGGATTATCGATTGGCATTGCCACCAAGAATCTAAAGATTGGGTCAACTTAGAAAAAGATCTTAACTCTATCCAGCTGCAATTTGCGCCTTGGATACCATAGTCAGCATATCCGATTTAAAACAACACCCCCTAACAGGAACCACTTTAAAATTGTTCCATGAGCTAAATAGAGAGAAGATGACCTCTTCTACACCGGGACCGCTTACCCCGCTATTAGATAATCCTGATTTTATCTCGGGGATGAGGAACCCTCAACTCAGGTCACAAAGTCACAATAAACCACTTTTAGCCAGAGACTGCTACAAAAACGGTGGAATTAAAGACCTTTCCACCCTTAAGGAAGATAACAACTTACCCCAGATGCCTTTTTGGGCATACCTTCAAATCCAAAGTTATCTTCACAGCAGAGGTAGACTAGGAAATTTTTCCAGGCCTCTGACGGAACTTGAGTCGGTGTGTCTCTCTGGAGAGAAGGTTGAAAGAACAACCTCGCTAACTTACGCCTGGTTACAAGAAGCTAAAAGACCAACAGATGACAGACTCAGGAGGAGATGGTCCGAAATAATGCAGGTAAATATTTCTTCCAAACAATGGAAGAATGCATGCATCTTATCACATAAGTGTTCAATTAGCACTAAAATGCAGGAAACAGCATACAAGTTAATGACTCATTGGTACTTAACTCCAGTGAAGCTGAGTAAGTGGAACCCTCAGATATCGAATTTGTGCTGGAGATGCACGTCAGACACGGGCTCCTTGTTCCATATCTGGTGGCAGTGTCCCCTAATTACTCCTTTTTTGGGACAAGGTAAAAGAGCTAATTTCAGTAATTACAGCAACCACCTTAACACTTGACGCGGCCTGTTGCCTGTTACACATTTCAGCTTGGCCACTAAAGAAATACAAGCACTCTCTTACAAAACATTTATTGAATGCTGCGAAATCACTTATTCTGATTCACTGGAACTCCACTAAGATCCCTTCGATTGCAGATTGGATCCACAAAGTTGCAGAAATTTATGAAATGGAAGACACGTTAGCACAGTCCAATGAACAGGTAGAAAGATTTCATAAAACATGGCAACCATGGACGATTTTTAAATACCCGTCAGCCTTTACAGATATTGTATGAATAATTAATTAACAGTTATGAACCCTGATTGGTCAAGAAAGGATTGTCTATGTAGTCGAGTGTTATTCCCCACGCTTGATATATTTTAAATTTTTTTCTTTGTTTTTTTTTTTTGTTTTTTGTTTTTTTTTGTTTTCCTTCTTCTCCTTATGATTTTTTCTCTTTGTTAAGATAGCACATAAGTCAGGTAACTATATTATCACACAACATCTCAAGGAATCTAGAATAAACATTTGGAGACATACAAGCTATAGAGAATTGAAAAAGAAATGGCCCGACAGAGATGTCTAGTATGTGTAGATTTATCTTTGAGTGAACACCATGTTGGATGTTTATACGTTCCTAAGTTACATGAAGCTTATTTAAATATGGACAATTTGATGTGAATATTGCAAACCTGATTTGTAATGAATCATTTTATTTTTCACTAAATAAAAACTGTTATGTAAAAAAAAAAAAAAATTTACGCCCTTAGAAATCCTGAAGGCGGTGCTTGGTTTTCGGGGCTCCGTATGCGCCTAGGCTCCCAAAAAGTCCCACACATGTGGTATCTCCGTACTCGAGAGAATCAGCAGAATGTATTTTGGGGTGCAATTCCACATATGCCCATGGCCTGTGTAAGCAATATATCATTTAGTGACAACTTTGTGCAAAAAAAAAAAAAAGTTTGTCATTTTCCTGCAACTTGTGGCAAAATATAAAATATTCCATGGACTCAACATGCCTCTCAGCAAATAGCTTGGGGTGTCTGCTTTCCAAAATGGGGTCATTTGGGAGGGGGCTTGTGCCATCTTGGCATTTTATGGCCTTCAAAACTGTGATAGGCAGTGAAGAGTGAAATCAAAAATTTACACCCTTAGAAAGCCTGAAGGCGGTGCTTGGTTTTTGGGGTCCCGTACGCGGCTAGGCTCCCAAAAAGTCTCACACATGTGGTATCCCTGTACTCAGGAGAAGCAGCAGAATGTATTTTGGGGTGTAATTCCACATATGCCCATGGCATGTTTGAGCAATATATCATTTAGTGACAACTTTGTGCAAAAGAAAAGAAAAAAAAAAGTTTGTAATTTTCCCGCAACTTGTGTCAAAATATAAAATATTCCATGGACTCAACATGCCTCTCAGCAAATAGCTTGGGGTGTCTACTTTCCAAAATGGGGTCATTTGGGGGGGGGGGGTTGTGTCATCTTGGCATTTTATGGCCTTCAAAACTGTGATAGGTAGTGAGAACTGAAATCAAAAATTTACGCCCTTAGGAATCCTGAAGGCAGTGCTTGGTTTTTGGGTGCCCCGGACGCGGCTAGGCTCCCAAAAAGTCCCACACATGTGGTATCCCCATACTCAGGAGAAGCAGCTAAATGTATTTTGGGGTGCAATTCCACATATGCCCATGGCCTGTGTGAGCAATATATCATTTAGTGACAACTTTTTGTAATTTTTTTTTTTTTTTATTCAGTCACTTGGGACAAAAAAAATGGATATCCAATGGGCTCAACATGCCTCTCAGCAATTTCCTTGGGGTATCTACTTTCCAAAATGGGGTAATTTGGGGGGGGTTTGTACTGCCCTGCCATTTTAGCACCTCAAGAAATGACATAGGCAGTCATATGCCCCGTACACACGGTCGGATTTTCCGATGGAAAATATGTGATAGGACCTTGTTGTCGGAAATTCCGACCGTGTGTAGGCTCCATCACACATTTTCCATCGGATTTTCCGACACACAAAGTTTGAGAGCAGGATATAAAATTTTCCAACAACAAAATCCGTTGTCGGAAATTATGATCGTGTGTACACAAATCCGACGGACAAAGTGCCACGCATGCTCAGAATAAATAAAGAGATGAAAGCTATTGGCCACTGCCCTGTTTATAGTCCCGACGTACGTGTTTTACGTCACCGCGTTTAGAACGATCGGATTTTCCGACAACTTTGTGTGACCGTGTGTATGCAAGACAAGTTTGAGCCAACATCCGTCGGAAAAAATCCTAGGATTTTGTTGTCGGAAAGTCCGAACAAAGTCCGACCGTGTGTACAGGGCATTAAACTAAAAGCTGTGTAAATTCCAGAAAATGTACCCTAGTTTGTAGACGCTATAACTTTTGCAAAAACCAATAAATATACGCTTATTGACTTTTTTTTACCAAAGACATGTGGTCGAATACATTTTGGCCTAAATGTATGACTAAAATTGAGTTTATTGGCTTTTTTTATAACAAAAAGTAGAAAATATCATTTGTTTTCAAAATTTTCGGTCTTTTTCCGTTTATAGGGCAAAAAATAAAAACGGCAGAGGTGATCAAATACCATCAAAAGAAAGCTCTATTTGTGGGAAGAAAAGGACGCAAATTTCGTTTGGGTACAGCATTGCATGACCATGCAATTAGCAGTTAAAGCGACGCAGTGCCAAATTGTAAAAAGTGCTCTGGTCAGGAAGGGGGTAAATCCTTCCGGGGCTGAAGTGGTTAACAACAGTGTTGTGGAGGAGAAAGTTATTCAAGGTACGTTCAATCTTGGAGAACACCTCCCTGGAGGTAAAGATTTAAATCTGGTTTATGATCAGGATTTTCTAAGTAGTTTTTTATATTATGTTGGTATTATGTTAATTATATTTTGGGGTAATGCTAGAGAAAGAAGAAAGGGCCCTTTCACTTGTGCGGACAGTATGTCCGTATTTCATCCATCCATTTTCGGATGAAATACGGACATACATACGTCCCTATGGGATAGCGGGTGTCAGCGGATGAACAATCACTGACACCCGATATCATCCGTCCCCGCTATCGTCCGATTCTGCAGACGGAGGAAAATCCTATTTTTCTATCCGTCTGCAGAGTGGATTGGATGAACACGGACAGACGGTGTGTTCATCTGATCCCCCATAGGGGAGAGCAGAGATCTGACAGGGCGATCGGATGTTCACGGGCGGATCATCACGAATCCGTCCCGTGTGAAGGGGGCTTTAGTGTGTATTATTTACATTTTGGTACCTTGATTTTTTGTTATTTTTTAATCTGTTTAATTTATTCTATGCTGTATTTTATTCATATGCATGGTTTATTAGAGTATAGTTTTTATTTGTTTTATGGGTGCTAATTGCTGTTATTGGTAATTTTGTTGTGTCATTGTGTCTTCTTCTGTTCATTGTTGTGATCTTGTCTTGTCTTTGTTGAGTGTCACAATAATTTCGCTTTGGGATTAATAAAGTATTCTGATTCTGATATTTGCAAAGCTGTTTTAATAGTGTGATTTGTTGTTTTTTTTTTGTTTTTGTTTTTACTATAGTCAACAAAAATGTCTGCCTATAATAGTCCCTTAACCTATAATTTATAATAGTCCCTAAAATTTCAGATTAACACCCTGCCTATAATAGTCCCTCAGTACTAAATAGTCCCTTAGTACTATTATATTTTCTATAAAAATATTTATAGAAAATGTTTTTTATTTTATCCAAATCTGTTTGTTCTTGATCAATGACCAATAGAATTGTAACAATTTGGGAAGGATCAAATCACTTATCTACCTGCCATTAATATAAACCAGTAAATATTTTGTTCTATTTCATTATTATAAAGTAGCAATGCAGTGTAAAACATCTATTTGACAGCTTCAGTTCTTATAATGTTACCAGTAACATGTTGCTCAAACCTATATTTAATGATTTAGTATAATCATATTCTGGCTTCATTCAACAACCATTATACACAATGGGAATAAAAGTGACTAATTTTGTTTCAAAGTTATAATAAAACATTATAAAAAATGGTTGACATTTTGCAGCAAATTTTAAAACTATTATTTCTTTGAAATGCTCCATGCTCAGTAAAATTATTTTTTTCCTTTCAAAACCTGAAATGTAAAATTTTAACACATTTAAGCATAGCCCCAGAAACTGGTAAAAAAATACATTAAGGAAGCAGTCAAAATAATGGAAAACAAAAATATTTTTAGGAAACCTTTCCTGTGATAAATATGATGATTGCCATTCCTGCCTTTTTTTTTCTGAAAATGGTCCACCTGTCACGTGGACTCTCTTCCTTCAATTCTTTGAGCCCCTGACAAGAACAAGGGTGAGAAATAAGGAATTCTGAATTTACTAATCTGCATACTAGTTGTGGGTCAGTGACTGAAGGAACTGAAGCTGGTGCTTTAGCATAATAGCCCAGCAGCACGTTTTGCATTCTCAATAGGAATGCACAAAAACAAATAAAGCAGTGTAAGGTACACATAAGCCTAATAACTATAATGTCATATATGTGTTACTATGTAAATGAGAAAGTCATTTTCAATACTTTAAAATTACAACTTTTATCAAACAAAATGCCAGGTGATCCTGCTCTGAAGTTCCTCGTTAATGCCCTTTTTGTTATAGGGTACCCCTGTATGCCAACTGCATTTTCAACCTGTTATAAACACTTAAGATGAAGACTAGAGGTGGCTGTTTTAGCACATATCACACAAGAATGGTCTACTGTGATCTTCATCAGGAAACCCTCCCTGAGATATTCAAAGCGACCATTAATGGGGCGCATATAGAGAGTAAGTGACTGCAAACAGGCTGCAGAAGATCAATAGCAACAAAGGAAGTAATAAAGTATATATTTTTTTTATTTTACAAATGTTGTGGCGGCTAACTTTCAATAAACACACACTTACCAGTCCAGGGATCAAGCACTATCATCATCCAGGGTGGGTCCTCACCATTATTCAGGTACATGGCACTGCCACCTGTCTTGTGGGAAGCTGGCTGTGACTTCCTACTAGAGATGACCCGAACACCCCCCCCCCAGTTCGGTTCATGCCAGAACTTTCGAACATCACAAAAGTTCAGAGCCAAACAATGAACCCCATTGAAGTATATGGGACCTGAACTAGAAAATTCAAAAGTGCCCATTTTGAAGGCTTATATGCAAGTTATTGGGACATGCATCAATGAAATAAAGTTTGTAAAAAAGGTCATTTTTAAATGAGCAGTGATTTACTAATGCTTAACGTGAAACAATAAAGATGAAAAATTCCTTTTACCCCTTCATTCCCGGTATATAGTCAAATGACGTCTGCTGATGGGATCTCCCATCCTGGGTGGGCGTCATATGAGGTCTTCCGCTTTCCGCCAGTATAGGGGGCACACGCGTACCTGCCGCATCACTGAGGAGCCGATGCACTGAGGAGCGATTGCTCCTGATAGAGCAGGAACGTGGATCTGTGCGTGTAAACACACAAATCCACGTTCTGTCAGAGAAGAGGAGGCAGATCATGTGTTCCTAGTATATAGGAACACGATCGGTCTCCTCCCTCAGTCAGTCCCATCCCCCCACAGTTAGAACACACAGTGAGGGAACACATTTAACCCCTTGATCGCCCCCTAGTGTTAACCCCTATTTATAGCACTGATCACAGTATAAATGTGAATGGTTTCAAATTGTGTCAAAAGTGTCCGGTCTGTCTTCCACAATGTCACAGTCCTGATAAAAATTGCAGATCGCCGCCATTACTAGTAAAAAAAAAATAAATAAATAAAAATGCCATAAATCAATAACCTATTTTGTAGGCACTACAACATTTGCGCAAAGCAAGCAATATACGCTTTTTTTTACCAAAAATATGTAGAAGAATACATATCGGCCTAAACTGAGGACATTTTTTTTTCCAAATCTGGGATATTTATTATAGCAAAAAGTAAAATATATTGTGTTTTTTTCAATATTGTTGCTCTTTTTTTGTTTATAGTGCAAAAAATAAAAAACGCAGAGGTGATCAAATGCCACCAAAAGAAAGCTTTTGGGAACAAAAGGACATCAATTTTGTTTGGGTACAGCGTCGCACGACCGCGCAATTGTCAGTTAAAGCAACGCAGTGCCATATCGCAAAAAATGGCCCGGTCAGGAAGGGGGTAAATTAATCTGGGGCTGAAGTGGTTAAATATAGTGCCTGGGGGTCCCCTTAGGCTGCCTGTAAAGTGGCACATCTGTACCGTGTATAGAACCTGCTGCAGCAAAACAGACATATATAAAGAAAAAAAATTACATTTAAATTGATTTTCCCTGCAAGCTTTATTTTGTAAACATGGCTTGGGGAGCCAATCTGTATGATGGGACCACAATTTAGTGCACTCGAAAAACAAATGGTGCCCTGCCTGAGGATGGACCATGTCCATCTTTGCCTGTGGACACAGAAGCTGCTGGTCCTATCACAGTGCCATGGGAACGTCTGCCTCTCCTTTTCGGCCTCCTAGACATGATGGGGGGCTTATTACTGAAATGTAATGGACGGGGAAATGTACTTGGATGCAATTTAATCAATGGAAAGTGGTGTTTGGTGCACTTTAACTTGAGTACTCACTACACAGACACACTACAACAAGGCTCAAAATTTCAAGTCCTGAGCTACTAGCCAGGCTTCAAGGGTTACACGCCACCAGTTGCCCCACCCAACCCCGCCCCACAACATGCCCCGATCCGCCCCTAAACACGCCCTCATACATTAACTCATTGAATGACACCCAAAAGTTTTATGCAGAATTAAGTTATAAAAATAAATATTAACAACAACAACTTTATCCGTGCCCACCAATGCAAGCTGCCTGTGCCCACCAATGCAGCCTGCCTGTGCCCACCAATGCAAACTGCCTGTGCCCATCAATGCAAGCTGCCTGTGCCCAACAATGCAGCCAGCCTGTGCCCCCCAATTCAAGCTGCCTGTGCCCCCCAATTCAAGCTGCCTATGCCCCACAATGCAAGCTGCCTGTGCCCACCAATGCAGCCAGCCTGTGCCCACCATGCAGCCTGTGCCCACCATGCAGCCTGTGTCCACCATCCACCATGGAGCCTGTGCCCACCATGTAGCCTGTGTCACCATGCAGCCTGTGCCCACCATCCACCATGCAGCCTGTGCCCACCAACCACCATGCAGCCTGTGTCCACCATCCACAATGCAGTCTGTGTCCACCATCCACCATGCCACCTGTGCCCACCATGCAGCCTGTGTCCACCATGCAGCCTGTGTCCACCATCCACCATGCAGCCTGTGCTCACCATCCACCATGCAGCCTGTGCCCACCATCCACCATGCAGCCTGTGCCCACCATGCAGTCTGTGCCCACCATCCACCATGCAGCCTGTATCCACCATCCACCATGCAGCCTGTGTCCACCATCCACCATGCAGCCTGTGTCCACCATGCAGCCTACCTGTGCAGGGAAGGAGAGGAACAGGAGAGACGCCCAGATGTTCAGAGCGCAGCACAGGGAACACAGCGATAACAGCTTTCATTTCAATTGCCTGTTCCCGCCGCTCAACATCATATACAGCCCCTGGCCGGGGAACTTTGATTGACAGATCACCCGTCCCGGGATTGGATGTGTGATCTGTCTATCAAAGTCCCGGGACCAGGCGGCGGGCTGTATCTGACAGCGAGCGGCGAGGAACACTGCAATGTGAAATGAAAGCTGTGGCTGCGCTCTGAACATCTGGGCGGCTCTCTCTCTCTTCCCATCCGTGATCGCTGGGAGAAGGACTCCCATTCCACCCAGGCAGCCGGCGGTGCTTGCCCCCCCCCCCACTCCAGGCAGCCCTTCCTCGCCAGCCCTCAAAATGCACTCGCAAAATGCGGGCAGGCAAGTGCAATTTTTGAGGGCTGCACTACAATATACTTCAATAAAACTGCGCTGACACACTTCAATATACTGCAGTAAAAGTGCAATGATGCACTACCATATACTGCAGTAAAACTGCCCTGACACTCTACACTGACACACTTCCATACACTGTAGTTATCTCCACTCCAATATTACACTGCAAATGGCTGCTCTGGGAAGGAACTTTTTATAGTGTGGGGTGGGTCTATGAGCAATGAGGCATGATTGGGCACAGTCATCATTACATTCTCCAATCACGGCTCTGACAGTGTTCTGTGTGCTGATTGGGCAAAGCCTTCATTGCTTGTGGTGCTTTTGCCGGGCTAAAAAAACAGAGCACGCCCCGACAATTCGGGTGCCTGTCGAACAGGTGAATGGGCCAATGTTTGGGCTGAACTTATGCTCGACCCGAACCATTCACCCAATACTACTTCCTATGGCTTCACAGCCGGCTCCCCACTGTGCTGGATTTCCGAACAGACTTGCAGGCTCCTGGGACATGAAAAGTGGTATAGTAGGAGGGGAGGAGGAGGAAAAGCAAATTTCCTTTTTTAGGTGAAGTCCTGTTGTAGAAATTCTGGCTCTGTTTACTAAATCAGTTTACAAATATTTAACAGGACTTATAGATGTGTGCCAGTTAGTATAGAGAAGCTGCAATACGAGTCCCACCAGCAACATTCGTTATTGGACTTGTTTTTTTTTTTTTCTTAATTCTTTATCTAATGAAAGATAAAGGTATACAATCACAGAACAGAATATCTCAAGTACAGTTGAGCACTCAAACCAAACTGTGTACACAGCAATAAAGCATACTGCATTGACCAACAATCAAAGAAGATCAATATTATGCATATGAAGATTAACACACTTCCTGTCCTAGTGTGACTATGCTCACTCACTTCACTGAATCAGTGGAGGGAGCCATAGTTGCCACCCAGGCTGAACTTCAAACATGTCTGCCCTAGTTCATCTTTGTTACTTTGTGGGTAAAGTCATTAGTATTTTACCCGAAGTAGAATAACATTGCTTGTGCTTTCAGTTCATCCCACAGCAAGTGACAATGAATTTCTGACAACATCAGCAGATATTTTCTGTACTTGCTGAAAATGTTCTTGACATAAAAAGCAAAACGAATGCAGCCACTGAATGCACTGCATCTAATATCCTTAACTCCTTTGCGCCTCCCGGCCCTTTAATGGGTTTCAGATGCTGAGAGGCGGGGCAGGGTTTATGATCATGTTACCGCCGTGATTGGCTGTCACGGCGGTCACATGACAAGAAAGTTTCCATTAGCCGCCGGTAACTGTGTCGGGAGCATGCAGGACGCAAACTCTCGGCACAGCTGTGTCTGCAAATTGGTATGCAAACATGTATGCAAACATGCGGCCTCTCAGTGCCAAGGCCCACCCACCGAGAGGCCACATATTTGCATACCGCAGGTGCCTAGGGGTTAAAATACCCTGTGTTAAATGAAGGCTGAATGCACAAATGTAACAGTATATGGCCAGCTTTAGGCTACATTCACACAAGCCTCCTGCATACAGTTTATTTATGTGCAGAAGAAATTATCTGGGACATATATACAGTATAAATGTTCCAGATCAATTCTCCTGCATATAAATGTGCTTGCCTTTGTGTGCATTTACATGCTTATGTGCATTCAGAGTATAAAATGTGCCCCTGGATGCACAGAATTCTATTTTCTCTAAATGCAGCTAAACTGAAAGCAAAATATGAATTATACCAATAAAAAATCATTATATGCATTGGTATGCATTTAGAAATAATGTAGATAAACATATGTATGTCACTGCCAATGTGAATAAAGCTGGAGGCATTACTACTATGTATTGTATTGTTAATGGTTATTCATTTAGTACTTTATGGTGACAGAGAGGGCAAATCTAGGAGTGGTGTACTGAGTTGTTTGAAAGGTGAAGCACACTGCATGAATAATTGATGTTACAGCCAAACCTTGCTTACAAGCTCCAACGATGAAAATCCAGAAATGGATCGCGACCAGCAATAGTTATCTCCATCAGGATTACACTTTAGTTTAATTAAATTAGAAAAAACATTAATGAATGGGGTTTTAAAAGAAAAGTGTATTTTCACCCTATGCCATTCATTATTATTATTACAATACATTATGTTAATGTAATCTTTCATGTGAGTTTCACCTTTTTACATACGTGCTCTTTTAAAGTTATTTATTTATTTATTTATTTATTTATGTGTGGAACTCCGCTTTAAGGTAGAGATTACCTAGATTAGCCAGTAGAAGCAGGTAGATTTGCTATGCCAATAATTTTTTTTTTTCACTAAAATATCTGTTGGGATTGCCTATCAGCCTTACAGGAAGTTCATTGTCTCAAATCGGTCGACTGATTGATAGACTTGTATTGCAAGAGGGGACAATAGATCTAAACTACTGTAATTGCTGACAGAACAGGAAGCAGAAAATGCATATGTAACAAGCAAATGTGGCTGCCCCATTATACAGTATATATAATTACATAGTATACACATAAACAAGGTTTTCACCTGTTATCACACACTGATAAGATTACTTACATCAAGTAAGAGATATTCCATCTCTTTTATATGCATATCTAAAAAAAAAAAAAAAAAACATAGAAAAGGTCATACAATCACTTTAAAGCAACTTTTTTTTAAAGTACCTATTTGGGTCAAATGCCTTTACAGGACCTGATAAGTCAATAAGATACTGTAAAATAAGAGACTGACTTTAACATTTGTAATCAGAATTTTAAAAAGGATTCTTGATAAGGACAGTGTGTAGTCCTTCCTGGAGAAAACAAAAACACAGTGTATAATGCTTAACCAGTTTTACTGCTACAGGGCGGCTTTCCTATGCAGGATCACACACATATATATATATATATATATGTGTGTGATTCTGCACTTCCACCTGCAGGGGGCACGCACACGCCGGGCCACTTCTGCTGTGATTATTCACTGCAGAATCCGATCTGTGGGTGCCGGGCACTGGATGTTCGCCGGCACCCGTCGATCGTCGGTAATACACACAAAACTCAGATCTGCCTATGTAAACAAGGCAGATCTAAGTTCTGACGGGGGGAAGGAATGGATTTTGTGTTCCTGCAAAGCAGGGAACACAATCTATCTCTTGCCTTAGTAAACGCACCTAACACAGTACACAAAAACACTGGCTACACAGTTAACCTTTTGATCGCCCTAGATCAGTGGTTCTCAACTCCTGTCTTTAGGACACACTAATGCCCTGTACACACGATAGGATTTTCCGATGGAAAATGTGTGATAGGACCTTGTTGTCGGAAATTCCGACCGTGTGTAGGCTCCATCACACATTTTCCATAGGAATTTCCAACACACAAAGTTTGAGAGCTTGCTATAAAATTTTCCGACAACAAAATCCGTTGTCGGAAATTCCGATCGTGTGTGCACAAATCCGACACACAAAGTGCCACGCATGCTCAGAATAAATTAAGAGACAAAAGCTATTGGCTGCTGCCCCGTTTATAGTCCCGATGTACGTGTTTTACGTCACCACGTTCAGAACGATCGGATTTTCCGACAACTTTGTGTGACCGTGTGTATGCAAGACAAGTTTGAGCCAACATCCGTCGGAAAAAATCCTAGGATTTTGTTGTCAGAATGTCCGATCAATGTCCGACTGTGTGTACAGGGCATTACAGGCCAGATTTTAAGTATTACCTTGGGGAGATGCAGGCTAGAACACTGCAATCATTGAGCAGCAAATTATATCACCTGTAATGTATTTCAGTATTGCAAACCTGGCCTGTTAGTGGGGGTTGAGAACCACTGCCTTACATTTTTAACCCCATCCCTGCCAGTGTCATTAGTACAGTGACAGTGCATATTTTTAGTACTGATCACTGTATTAGTGTCACTGGCTCCCACAAAGTGTCAAAAGCAGGGGTCTCAAACTGGCGGCCCTTCAGCTGTTGCGAAACTACAAGTCCCATCATGCCTCTACCTGTGGGAATCCTGCTTGTAACTGTCAGCCTTGCAATGCCTCATGGGACAGCTGGAGGGCCGCCAGTTTGAGACCCCTGGTTAAAAGTGTCAATTAGTGTCCGATTGTCCACCTCAATATCGCAGTCCTGCTATAAGTCACTGATCCCCGCCATTACTGGTATAACAATAAATCAAAATTCTAGAAATATATCCAATAGTTTGTAGACGCTATAACGTTTGTGCAAACCAATCGATATACGCGTATTGAGATTTTTTCTTTTTTTGTTTTTTTAGCACAAAAAATAAAAACGCAGTGATGATTAAATACCACCAAAAGAAAGCTTTATTTGGGTGGTATTTTTTTGGGTACAGTGTCACAAGACCGCGCATGTGTCAGGTAAAGTAACGCAGTGCTGCAAAAAATGGCCTGGTCATGAAGGGGGTAAGACTTCCGGAGGTCAAACTAAAGTGAATTATGCAGTGAAAAATATGAACAACAATTACCGCTACGTAGATCTCTTGAACAACTATCAATAAAGATTTAGATTTAATAGACTTGATATTATAGAGGAAAAACAATGTCCTGGTTTGACCTGTTATTGCAGTGGGACTATGTGTGAGTGTTGTAACTCACATCCTCTCCCTGCAGAACATCCTCTATTCCTCCTGGAGAGTAGACAGTGTGGCAAGGGGGGGCTTAGACTCATCATTTGCGTGCATCTACTTTGACTTCAATTCTTCAATTCAATGTTTGATCCAGCTCATAATTGTAATGCCGAAAGATTTTTTTACAGCAGGACTCGAGAGTAGATATTTATTGGAATGTTGTATTATTTAAGCAAATTTTGCTTTTAATCTGTTATAGCTTCTTAGAGCCAACAGCTCGGCTTTAGCACAAAAAAAACAAAAAAAATCCTTTTTGAGGGATGCAGCCAAAAGGTTCATAGCGTTTATTGATTAAGTAATTGTCACATTTTTTAACAGATTATCTTGCCATAGATATTAGCAGGAGCAATGACTACAAGTGCACTTCAATACTTTCACCAGACATATTAGGCGCAGAGGAAACAATAAGATGGATTATTAAGGTCTGCAACTTGTAAACACTGTCAGCATCATTCATAAAGAGATACAGGAAAGGCAGCCATACAGTGCCTGATAGAGCACCATACAATTACTCCAGTCTCTTTTATGTGTCCTCAGAGCAAGCCGTGCAGAATTAGCTATCTATCCTGTCTCCGTATTGCATATCTGCACTAATAGCAAATCATTTAGGGAACATCTATTTGATAGCAGTGATAATTATTATGCTGCAGTGTTATTTTTTAGAATAATATTTGTTTGTTAAGGGAATTACCTGAAGTTTGAGGGCCAGGGATCATTTCAAGGATTTTGCTAAAAAAAAAAACAACATCTTGTATAGTAGTAATACTACCTATTTATTGGATCATTTTATCAGGATTCTCCTTATCCTTTGAATGCATTAAATTAATAGTACCGAAAACTATACGTCAAGACTGACTCACAGACTACAGTGCATTCCTAGCAAGGATTATTACATTTTTGCTGAAACACAGTTGATTGAGCTAAATGGCAAATATGGCAAAACAGTTTGCTGCAAGCAGTGTTTTCCTAAAGGTTCTATTCACACTTAAAGCGGAGTTCCACCCAAAAGTGGAACTTCTGCTCAATTATCTCCTTCCCCCTTCTGGTGCCACATTTGTCACCATTCGGGGGGAGCGGATACTTGTCTTTGACGGGTATCTTGTCCCCACTTCCGGGAGTCTCAGCTGCGGCCATTGACGTTGCCGCTTATCTCCCTCCTCCTTCCCCTAAAACTAGTGGTGCATCATCGCCTACACCCGGGCGCTGCCAGTGTGAAAGGGCTCTAAAGGTTTAGTGCTGAACCATGCGTAGTGTACCAACATGGCCCTTTCCACCTTTCTACTGCTGGTGTCCAGCTTCTTTCAAAATGTAACATCCAAACAGCATCACAGATGTCAATATACTATATTTATATACACTCACTTTATTGCCAAAATTACTCTTAAATTCAAGACGTAGCTGGGTGTAGCAAGCCGCCCGCTTCCGCCTTCTTCTGACTGCAGATGTTCTGTCACATTAGCAAACCTGGTAGCAGTGGACGCATGCGTGGGGGGGGGGGGGGGGCAGAGCAGAGAGCAGGTGACTGACAATCACCAGCTCTCTGCTCAGGGAGTTGTGAAAACCAAGCAATCAGGGTTGTTCGATCGCTTGGTTCTCAGTGTTAGAGGTGATTGGGGACAGATGCAGCATTGGACCAATGCTGCATCCACCTAGGTAAGTATGATTCTTAAAAAAAAAAAAAAATGCATCTCTTTTAACTGCACTTCTTTTGGGCAAAACAGCACACTGCATTGCATAGTACATTTAGGCTCCATGCACACTAAACGCTCCAAAAACTCTTTCTGGACGTCGGATTGCTGGCAGGAAAATGCTGCTTAAAAACGTGCTTTTATCAGCTTTTTGTAACCAAGTTTATGCGCGTTTAATGTTTTTAAGCATTTTTTGTGGTCAGAAAAACAGCTCCTGAATGAGATTTTAGGGCGTTCAGACAACAGTCCATAAACTCCACTGCTGATAAACCTCCAAAAACGTCCATGTGTGCATGGACACATAGGATAACATAGAGGGGAGTTTATGGGCTGTGAAAAAAAAACGGCCAAACTCCCAAAAACGGCAGTTTTTTGAGCTTCAGTTTGCATGGATCCTTATGCCTCGTACACACGATCGGAAATGCCGCCAGCAAAACTCCGATGAGAGGTTTTGGTCAGAAAATGCGACCGTGTGCATGCTCCATCAGACTTTTTCTGGCGGAATTCCAGCCAGCAAAAGATTGAGAGCAGGTTCTCTTTTTTTCGGTCGGAAAAAGTTCCTATCCGAAAATGCGTTTGTATGCAATTCGGACGCGCAAAAAATCATGCATGCTCGGAAACAATTCGACCCATGCTCGGAAGCATTGAACTTCATTTTTTTGGCTCGTCGTAGTGTTGTACGTCACTGCGTTCTTGACGTTTGAAAGTTCAGAGAACTTTTGTGTGACCGTGTGTATGCAAGGCAAGCTTGAGCGGAATTCCGTCGGAAAAACCATCCAAGTTTTTTCTGACGGAAATTCTGCTTGTTTGTACATGGCATTACAGTATATCTGTGCAATATGGTGAGCTGAAGGATAGGTGTACTGCTTTTCATTGTCTGTGTGTGTTAGGGTGCCATTCACAATGAATTGCAACATACCACAACACTGATGTTTTGATACATGCACAAATGCATCATATACAGTATATAGTATGTGTTAGAGAAACCTTAGGCAACACTTATGTTGAATATACTTTCTTATTCCATCACTGTTATCACATAGTAGGCACCTTCAGATTGCTGCATGTCAAGTCCTTTTCCACTTTAAGTACCACCTTTACCTGGAATGCCTGGGTTCTCTGATGTAACAAGTGTATTGGTCAAGTTGGTTGAGTGCCTAGCCTGGCCACCTCATACCTCTTAGGTCTCATGCACACTCAACGTTAAAATCACATTATAAAAACGGCAGTAACTTTGCAGTGAGTTTTCAAAGTTTTTTAAAGTTTTTGCAACAGCATTTTTTAGCGTCCTTTTTTTCAAATTTTTTTTTTTCAATGGATCAAAAACGTTATGCAAAAATACGTTTTTTGACGTTAGTGCATTTTTACAGCTGAAAACAGCTGAAAAACTCCTCTCAGAACCCACTACTTTGTGTTTTTTTTTTTAAAGCCAAAAAACGCCCCAGCCAAAAACTGCTGATAACAGCCTATGTATGCATGGACACATAGGATAACACGATGGGGAGTTTACTGACTGTAGAAAAAACGTCTGAAGCCAAAAACAGCTGCTGTAAAAATGTCCAAAAACGTCCAGTGTGCATGAGGTCTTATGCCCCGTACACATGATCGGACTTTCCGACAACTAAACCGTGGATTTTTGTTCGAAGGATGTTGGCTCCAACTTGTCTTGCATACACACGGTCACACAAATGTTGGCCAACAATTACGAACGTGTGAACGTGGTGACGTACAACACGTGCGATGAGCCGATGAAAAGGAAGTTCAATAGCCAGTGCGCCACCCTTTGGGCTCCTTCTGCTAATCTCGTGTTTATCTCGTGTTAGTAGAAGTTTGGTGAGAGACGATTTGCGCTTTTCAGCCTCGTGCTTTTCAGTTTGTTTCTGCTTTTCAGTTTGTGCTTGTCGGTTCGTATCTGTTCTTCAGTGCGTGTTGTCAGTTCATTCCTGTCTTTCAGTTTGTTTTACTTATAGTTCGCTTCTGATTTTTCAGTGCGTTCTTGTCCACTCACTTATGATTTTCAGCTCGTTCTTCTCAGGTCCTTTCTGATTTTCAGTGCGTTTTGTCAGTTCGTTCTGAGCACCGTTCGTTTTCTAGCCATGTTGTGGTTATGTACTCGTCATAGAGTTCGTGCTGTTGTTGGGCTTGGTGTTGGAATTATTGCTTTGACCCAAGTCCAGTCCATGAACAGGGGGAGGAGGAGTTCTTGGACCAAGAATTGGTTGCTGATTCATGACCAATTCTCTCATATGCCTGTGTTGTGGGAGCTCCAGGTGAATAATCCTGTTGATTTCAGGAATTATCTCCGGATGACGGACCCCGTCTTTCACCGTCTGTTGGCTTTGCTGTCCCCTTATATTAAGAAGCAGGGCACCTGCATGCGGCAAGCCATCACTCCCGAACAAAGGCTCCTCACCACCTTGCGGTACTTGGCGACGGGGAGAAGTCTCCAGGATATCAAGTTCAAGACTGGACTCTCCCCCCAGGCTCTGGGAATCATTATTTCAGAGACCTGTTCTGCCATCATTCAGGTCCTGCAGAAGGACTATATTAAGGTAAGTTTTATCCTTTAACATCACATTCTATGTATTTAATGTTTGCTAATATATTTTATTGATTTCATCATTCCATAATTACCATGATTGTAATATGCTGTGACTGTCCTCTGTGTTCTCATGTATTCTGTAAGCTTTTAATGCTCCTTTTTTATCCATCATGCATATTTGTCTTCACTAACCTCCCCAGCATGCTATCCTGGGCTCATGCACACCTAGCCTAGTCACTTAACAATGTATTTTGTCAGCTCTATTGTGGTGCTTACCCTAAACACCCCCTAAAATGTGGCCAAGTGTTATTATTGTCCTTAAATTCAATAGCCAGTGCACCACCCTTTGGGCTCCTTCTGCTAATCTCGTGTTTATCTCGTGTTAGTAGAAGTTTGGTGAGAGACGATTCGCGCTTTTCAGCCTCGTGCTTTTCAGCCTCGTGCTTTTCAGTTTGTTTCTGCTTTTCAGTTTGTGCTTGTCGGTTCGTATCTGTTCTTCAGTGCGTGTTGTCAGTTCATTCCTGTCTTTCAGTGCGTGCTACTTATAGTTCGCTTCTGATTTTCAGTGCGTTCTTGTCCGCTCACTTCTGATTTTCAGCTCGTTCTTCTCAGGTCCTTTCTGATTTTCAGTGCATTCTGTCAGTTCATTCTGAGCAGCCGTTCGTTTTCTAGCCATGTTGTGGTTACGTACTCGTCGTAGAGTTCGTGCTGTTGTTGGGCTTGGTGTTGGAGTTATTGCTTTGACCCAAGTACAGTCCATGAACAGGGGGAGGAGGAGTTCTTGGACCATGAATTGGTTGCTTAATCATGACCAATTCTCTCATATGCCTTTTTTTGCGGGAGCTCCAGGAGAATAATACTGATGATTTCAGGAATTATTTCCGGATGATGGACCCCGTCTTTCACCGTCTGTTGGCTTTGCTGTCCCCTTATATTACGAAGCAGGGCACCTGCATGCGGCAAGCCATCACTCCCGAACAAAGGGTCGTCACCACCTTGCGGTACTTGGCGACGGGGAGAAGTCTCCAGGATATCAAGTTCAAGACTGGAATCTCCCCCCAGGCTCTGGGAATCATTATTTCAGAGACCTGTTCTGCCATCATTCAGGTCCTGCAGAAGGACTATATTAAGGTAAGTTTTATCCTTTAACATCACATTCTATGTATTTAATGTTTGCTAATGTATTTTATTGATTTCATCATTCCATAATTACCATGATTGTAATATGCTGTGAATGTCCTCTGTGTCCTCATGCATGCTGTAAGCTTTTAATGCTCCTTTTTTGTCCATCATGCATATTTGCCTTCACTAACCTCCTCAGCATGCTATCCTGGGCCCATACAAACCTAGCCTAGTCACTTAACAATGTATTTTGTTAGCTCTATTGTAGTGCTTACCCTAAACACCCCCTAAAATGTGGCCAAGTGTTATTGTTGTCCTTAAATTCAGGCAAGAGGCTTTTTTTGGGGGGGGCAAAACTAATTTGGAACCCTCCCCCCAACCGCTAAGTCAACCGATACCAATGCTCTATCTGCTGACTTTGCCAAACCCATACACACTATAACTACCTCTTTTGTGGTCAGATTTTGGATAAATTCACCAAAGCATGTAGTGCAAGTGCCTGCCTGAATACTTTCCAATGGTACTGTTTAAAGTTTTGTTCTCCTATTATCTTGATAGGTAATTGCAGAATGTCAAAATGTGCTTCAATTTGGACAGTGTGTATTCATATTTTTGGATTATGACACTTCTTACCTGTCCAGTGAGCTGCCAATAGTGTAAGTAAGGAGGGGCTGGCCAAAGTAACACACATTATTTATGCATTCAGCTCTCAATGAAGTGAAGAGGGTTACCTGACCAAAACATCTCTCCCCACCCTAAAATTTTTACAATGGGCCATCAGAGGGGGTGAGGAATTTGATAAGTGGACCTTATACTTTTGTCTTTAAATACTAATTTCAATAAGTGTTATACTTATGTTGGCCAAGATTGTTTGTGTCTAATCTGCTTGCAATGTTATGTGCAAAAGTACAAATTTTGACTCCACAGTTTCCTTCCAACCCACAGGAATGGCAGACTGTGGCCTCCCAATTCCACCAGCAGTGGGACTTTCCCAACTGCGGTGGTGTGATAGATGGGAAGCACGTGCAGATCGTCCCACCCCCCAACTCGGGGGCATACTACTTTAATTACAAGGGGTACAGTAGTATTGTGATGTTGGCAGTGGTGACGGCGAATTATGAGTTCTTATATCTGGACGTCAGGAAGAATGGCCGTATGTCAGATGGAGGAGTGATCGCACAGACGGAATTTTACAGGCGTCTCCAGAATGGCACCTTGGGGTTGCCACCCCAGGCGGATAATGTGGCGGGCCTCCAGTTTGTTTTTGTGGCAGATGAGGCCTTTGCGCTGGGGGACCATCTGATAAGGCCATTCCCCATGACGACCCTGACTCCGGAGCAGAGGGTTTCTAATTACTGGCCGGCCCGTGCCAGAAGAGTGGTCAAGAATGCCTTTGGCATAATGGCCAGCCAGATACGGCTTTTCCAAACGGCCATAAACATGGGCGAATAAAAACTCAACCACATCATTATGAGCTGCTGCATTCTTCATAACTTCCTACGGAAGAATGCAGCCAACTGTCTGGCCTCAGTTGCGACTGAGGCCAACTTTTCACCACATCAAATGACGGTGCTTGAAAGTGGTCGTCCTGGCTTGCCCCCCTAATGCACCCACAAAGTACGACAAAGCTATGTGGAGTAGTTTGTGGGTAGGGGGGCAATTGATTTACCAGAGAATCTGGAAGCTCTTTAAAAATTTTTTTTAAAAACTAAACTCATATTTCATTTCATATACTGCTTGTGTTTTTTTATCTGTCTCCTAGGATCTCCAATGGCCTTTTATTTTCGTCCATTTTCTTCAATAGTGCAAATGTAACCTATTTGATACATGAGGTGACAATGTCTTCTTTAGCTAACTATTATGTTGTGCTGTGGGTCTGCTACACACACATAATGTTTTTGTTGTTAATGTATGTAATGCATTAATGATAAATATAATCATCCTTTCAACTCCATGAATTAATTGCTTGTAGTCCCTAAAATGTCCAGATTTTGGAAAATTTTACAGCACAGTGGGGGTTATTTACTAAAGGCAAATCCACTTTGCACTACAAGTGCACTGAAAGTGCACTTGTAGTGCAAAGTGGATATGCCTTTCGTAAATACCCCCCATTGTCACTGTAACTACACCAACTTACTAAAAAAAAAACTGGTATTGAGCTTTGAAAGAAGAAGCCACACGTTCTTGAGTATAAAATATTTTACTCCAAACACATTCACATGTGCGTTATAAAAGGGTTTTTTAACAAAGCAACATCTTTGGTGTATAAGATGTATGTTTGACAGTTTGACAGAGGATTTCCCTCATGATCCCATGCCTAAAATGTGTGTATTCTCCCTACATCTATTTTTGGAAAGCCACAAAACACACAGTGTGTCAACATGTGCTATCTGCCATCATGGGATATCAATACACGCGTTTTGTGGATGCAACCCCTTCCTCCAAAATAAAGTAGGTGAGAGGAAGGGGTTGCATCCCCGAAACACGTCCATTGATCACCCATGATGAGAGCTAGTACATGTTTACACACTGGGCCTTAATACAGAAAGGACAATACACTTTGCCCTACAAGTGCACTTTCAAGTGCACTTGCATTGCACTTGTAGTGCAAAGTGGTTTTGCTATTTTTAAATAAGCCACAGTGTGTCAACATGTGCTAGCTACCATCATGGGGGATCAATGGATGTGTTTTGGGGGTGCTACTCCTTCCTCTCATCTACTTTAGTTTGGAGGAAGGGGTTGCACCCACAAAACATGTACATTGATATCCCATGATGGCAGATAGCACATGTTGGCACACTGTGTGCATCTTCAAAATTTGGCTTAGAAATGACTTTAAAGATTTTAAAAAATGTACAACAATAATGACAAAATTCACATTTCTTTTTGGGTTTAGATTTTTCCTAAAACATCAATGATGTTGCTTAGTCTTTTTTAAACATCATTGATATTTTGCTTGACCTTCTCTAAATCCTGATTGCACACCATGATCTCACTGATGAGTACTTGTGCACTTGCACTGTTGAAGTGAGTTTCTTCTTCCACAACATCCACATCACCTAAAAAAAAAAACACACCATGTATTATAAATATGCAGGCATCCATCTATTACCTGAAGCTGTGGTCTCAGACACTGACCTGTTTTCGACACCATTTCGACCAATTCCTGAACCTCTGCATCCACATCCTTAGGTTCTGCATCCACATCCTCAGGTTCTGCATCCACATCCTCAGGTTGTGTGCTGAGTTCCCCTTCTTTAGGAGGTGTGGAATTACTAGTGTCCTCAGATATCACGATTTTTTTCTCCCCTAAGTGAATACAAAAAAGTATATTCAGCAGACAAATATTTGAGGCTGGAAATAGTAATATGAAACATTGCTTTGAAGCAGAGGCATCGCTAGGGGGTGGAATCGGGCCCATAGCCCTGAGTCTCTTGCCACAGGGTCCCTACCTAACCAGCAGGCCACGGTCGCGGCGGGCAGGCTGGCTGCATAAGAGAGGTGGAGGAGAGAAGTGAGCGGGCGGACGAGCAGAGATGACATCATCTCCCTCCGACCGCTCCACATCAGCACTCTTCATAGCCAGGTCTCTTCAATGTGAGAGCGAGGTGCAGAGAGATGACATCATCTCTCACTGCCTGCCACACATCAGTGCTCTTCCGCCCTCACAGCTAGGGATGAGCTTCGAGTTCGAGTCGAACTCATGTTTGACTCGAACATCGGCTGTTCGCCAGTTCGCCAAACAGCGAACAATTTGGGGTGTTCGCTGCAAGTTTAAAAGCCGCGGAACACCCTTTAAAAGTCTATGGGAGAAATCAAAAGTGCAAATTTTAAAGGCTTATATGCATGGTATTGTCATAAAAAATGTTTGGGGACCTGGGTCCTGCCCCAGGGGACATGTATCAATGCAAAAAAGTTTTAAAAACGGCTGTTTTTTCGGGAGCAGTGATTTTAATAATGCTTAAAGTGAAACAATAAAAGTGTAATATTCCTTTAAATTTCGTACCTGGGGGGTGTCTATAGTATGTTTGTAAAGGGGCGAATGTTTCCCGTGTTTAGAACAGTCTGACAGCAAAATGACATTTCATAGGAAAAAAAGTCATTTAAAACTACTTGCGGCTATTAATGAATTGTCGGTCCGACAATACACATAAAAGTTCATTGATAAAAATGGCATGGGATTTCCCCACAGGGGTACCCTGAACCAAAATTTAAAAAAAAATGGTGTGGGGGTCCCCCTAAATTCCATACCAGGCCCTTCAGGTCTGGTATAGATTTTAAGGGGAACCCCGCGCCAAAATTTTTTAAAAAATGGCGTGGGGTCCCCCCCAAAAATCCATACCATATCTGAGCACACAACCTGGCAGGCAGAAGGAAAAGAGGGGGGACAAGAGAGTGGCCCCCCTCCTGAACCATACCAGGCCACATGCCCTCAACATTGGGAGGGTGCTTTGGGGTAGCGGCCCCTCGCCCTTGGCCGGTGGTTGTGGGGGGTCTGCGGGCGAGGGGCTTATCGGAATCTGGGGGGATTCAAGGGGACCCCCAGATGCCGCCCCCCACTTGCTTACCACCAGTGTGCCCCCCTGCCCCCCTCCCCCCACGGGCCTGCAAAAAGGTTGTTGACCTCTGCTATGGGCTCTAGCCCCAGATCTTTTGCAGACCTATCAAAGCCCCTGCTTGAAAGTGTCGTCCAATTGTGTGTTTTGGCAGAGTTCCAAGCTGAAGACATGACATTTTTCCCTTTCAAAAGCTGGAGTACTTACCTGTTTTGTGCAAGTTTCACACATGGAGAGACCCCTAGTATCCACTGGAGCACCTGCGTGGGACACCCTAAAAAGGTTGTTATGGTGTCCCGCACTAGTGCTCCTGCGTCCAGATGTGTAAACAGCTGCTGAGTGTCCTTTTCTTTACACTGAATCAAGTTGCCATTTCATTATAGTTTCAAACACATCTAGACAACAATGTAATAAACTTATTTTAATCAAAATAGGCATGAACAAATGTAGTTAACCTGCATCTGCCAAAAACGTTGTATTAGTGGTCGAACGAACAATGTTTAAATACGAACGATTACTGTGCCCACGAACCTCAAACTTGGCATTTTAAAATGTACGACAGTAAAGAAAAGCACATGTACCAGCATGAAAGTACTAATAATAATAGGAACATACAACAAATACTTTTTTGCAGCACTTTCCTGATCCTTCTATACTGATCCTGCTCCCTCAGTTTCAGGTCTGACCAGCGTTTCCTCAATTGCTCCTTGGATCGTCGTACCCCAAAAGTCCTGTGCAGACTTCTCATGATCTTGGCCTTTCTCACATTAGGGTTTCTGTACGATCCATGATTCCCATCATAGTCTGTCCTCTTCAAGATGTCCACCATCTCCACCATCTCTTCAAAGGACATATTTGAGGCCTTATATCTCCTCCTATATCTGGAACTGCCTTGCTCCGGGCTTTCCTCGTCGTTGCTGCTCTCTGAAGGCACCTGCTGTGTCTCCGCCATATGTCCCGAGGCTGTGGTCTTACAACAGCCTGTGTTTTTTGCCAGACCACACCAAACCCAGGCCATCACTCTCAACACTTTCTTCCACGCTTCCTTCCATGCTGCTGTGGTGGGTTGGGTGGCTGTGGTGTTGGTGGTGTTGCTGTATCCTGCAGATCCTAACTCTAACTTTGAAGAGTCTCCACAGTAGGAGCACATGTATTCTAATGGATAGATGAAGGGCAGATGACTGGAGGGAGCCCAACCCTCCTTAAAGGCGTGTTGTACGACACCACGTACTTGGCAATCGGAATTTCCAACAAGATATATGTGACCGTGTGTATGCAAGACAAGTTTGAGCCAACATCCGTCAGAAAAAAAACATGGATTTTGTTGTCGGAATGTCCGATTGTGTGTACGGGGCATAACAGTATATGTTAAAAACAGGGGTTTAGTTGCACACATTTGCAAATACATGCATAAGTTGCAGGCCACTGCAAGGCACCCTGTATCCTGCAGACCCTAACTCTAACTTTTAAGAGTCTCCACAGTGGGAGCACATGTATTCTAATGGATAGATGAAGGGCAGATGACTGGAGGGAGCCCAACCCTCCTTAAAGGCGCAGGAACACACTGAACACCCAGCACATTGCACAATGGCAGCAAAGGTGTCAGTGCGTTGCCTGACCAATATTGCAGCAATACAAAAAAAAGGTCACTGCCCCCACGTATAACTGTTCTTCACAGCAAGGAGCACTGGAAGGGCAAACGCATGTCAAATAAAATCAAAGAATTTCCAAGCTCAACTTACCAACCAGCCTGCGACCAACTGAATTAACCTGTCTAATGCCCTGTACACACAGTTGGATTTTCCGAAGGAAAATGTTCGATGGGAGCTTGTTGTCAGAAATTCCGACCGTGCGTAGACTCCATCGGACATTTTCCATCGGAATTTCCGTCACACAAAATTTGAGATCTGGATCTCAAATTTTCCGACAACAAAATCCGTTGTCGGAAATTCCGATCCTGTGTACACAATTCCGACGCACAAAGTTTCATGCATGCTCGGAATCAAGCAAAAGAGCCGCACTGGCTATTGAACTTCATTTTTCTCGGCTTATCGTACGTTGTTGTACGTCACCGCGTTCTTGGCAATCGGAATTTCTGACAAGATTTGTGTGACCGTGTGTATGCAAGACAAGTTTGAGCCAACATCCGTCGGAAAAAAAACATGGATTTTGTTGTCGGAATGTCCGATCGTGTGTACAGGCATAACAGTATGTGTTAAAAACAGGGGTTTAGTTGCACACATTTGCAAATACATGCATAAACATGTACATGTACATGAACACCCAGCACTTTGCACAATGGCAGCAAAGGTGTCAGCGTGTTGCCTGACCAGCATGTCAACAATACAAAAAAAGGTCACTGCCCCCACGTATAACTGGTCTTCACAGCAAGGATCACTTGAAGGGCAAACGCATGTCAAATAAAACCAAAGAATTTTCAACCTCAACTTACCAGCCTGCGACCAACCGAATGAACCTGTCTAACGGTATGCATTAAAAACAGGGGTTTAGTTGCACACATTTGCAAATAAATGCATAAGCTGCAGGCCATGGCAAGGCACCCTGTATCCTGCAGACCCTAACTCTAATGCCCCGTACACACGGTCGGACATTGATCGGACATTCCGACAACAAAATCCTAGGATTTTTTCCGTCGGATGTTGGCTCAAACTTGTTTTGCATACACACGGTCGCACAAAGTTGTCGGAATTTCCGATCGCCAAGAACGCGGTGACGTACACCACGTACGACAAGACTAGAAAAGGCCATTTCAGAACCAAGCGCGCAACCCTTTGGGCTTCTTTTGCTAATCTCGTGTTAGTAAAAGTTTGGTGAGAGACGATTCGCGCTTTTTCAGACTCGTGGCTTTCAGATCGTTTTCTGCAGTTCAGTTTGTGCTTGTGGGTTTGTATCTGCTCTTCAGTGCGTGCAAGCAAGCTACGCGTGACTTTCATTAGTCATTGTGTTCTTGTTTGTTCGTTGCTGTTTTTCAGATCGCTCTTCACAGGCCTTGCTGTTCTTCAGTGTGTTCTGTTACTTCGTTCTGAGCAGCCAACTGTTTTCTAGCCATGTTGCGTATACGTACTCCTCGTAGAGTTCGTGCTGTGTGGGGGCTTGGTGTTGGGGTCCTGACCTTGACACAAGTCCAGTCCATGAACAGGGTGGGGAGGAGTTCGTGGACCAAGAATTGGTTGCTTCAGCGTGACCAGTTCTCTCATATGCCTTTGCTCCGTGAGATCCGTGAGAATAATCCTGATGATTTCAGGAACTTTCTCCGGATGACGGACCCCGTATTTCACCGTTTGTTGGCTTTGCTGACCCCCTATATCAGCAGGCAGGATACCTGCATGAGGCAAGCCATCACTCCGGAGCAGAGGCTCATTGCCACCCTGCGGTACTTGGCGACGGGGAGAAGCCTGCAGGACTTGAAGTTCTCGACAGGCATCTCCCCCCAGGCTCTGTGGATCATTATCCCAGAGACCTGTTCTGCCATCATACAGGTCCTGCAGAAGGAGTATATGAAGGTAAGATTTTTATCCTTTAATATCACATTTTATTGTATTTATTGTTTGATAATGTATTGTATTTCTTACCTCATTCCCTAATTACCATGACTGGAATATGCTGTGAATGTCCCCTTTGTCCTCATTCATGCTGGATTTTTATCAAATTTTTTTTTGTCCTTCATACATATTTGCCTTCACTTACCTCCCCAGCATGGTCTACAGGCCCTATATTCACCTCATGTAGTCACTTAACAATGTATTTTGTCAGCTCCATAGTAGTGCTTTACCCTAAACACCCCCTAAAATGTTTTAAAATGTGATTGGTGCTTTAAATTCAGGCAGAGTGCCAGAGGCTTTTTTGTTGGGGTGTCCCCAAATCACTTTTAACCCTCCCTCCCCCCAACTGCTAAGTTAGCTGATACCAATTCTCTATCTATCCTCAATCATATATCTGGTGACTTTGCCAAACCCATACACACTATACCCATCTCTTTTGTGCTCTGATGTATGGATGAATTCCCCAAAGCATGTAGTGCAAGGGCCTGCCTGTATACTTTCAAATGGAACTTGGAAGGGCGTCAAAGACTGTGATGGAAATGGACGAATCCCAGGAGACTCAGCTCTCAGCATTATGTAGTCATCATAGGAAAAGAAAAAGGGAGGGCTCCCATAGTGTAAAATCAAAGGGGGTTTATTAAAGTAAAAAAACATATAACACTCACATGTAGGTATAAAATCGTCATCAATAAAGGAACAACCCGTGGCACCGGCCGGATGGCCACAGGTAGCCCGTCCTGCTGGGTATACTTATTTATTTGCTAAGCGCGAGTCCACATTTTTTTCTTCCATATGAAGAAGACCTCTTTGGGATAGCAACGTTACAACTTCACCATTCACCAGCCCTTGGTTCCCTACCTTCATTGCCAGTGAGCAATCCAAGCCTGTTTGACCCATATAGCGTATGCTAGGTGGGTCCCAACTTTCTGGTAAGCCTCCAGTCATCCTAGGTGGCGGTTTCGCACAAGTGTCTGTCAGCACATGTTGGATTATATACAGAAATCTCTCATGAGTATATGTTTTGGAATTTATCACCATTGCAAAATTTATGTTCATCGTATCTGCACATTCAGTTTTGGACTTTATTGCCATTTTTACATCCTGTTATCACTTTTGGTGACCCTAAGGCTTTATAACATAAGTGTTCTATATGTATGAATGTTCACAAAGTATACAAAACACTATCTTTTCACAATTCATTTTGCTATTATATGTGGTATAGCAATATTCTCTTTCTCATTTTTTAGCGATATAACAGGCATGTTTCAAAACAACAAGAAGGACACAAATCTTGAACTTACAAAGTTCACATTAGGTAGAACTTGAAGGCAATATCAGACATGAGTATTTAGGAACTGTGTTTGATATTGCGTTCAGATGGAGTGTTCTTGTGTCCCACACTAGTGCTCCAGCGTCCAGATGTGAAAACTGCTGCTGATTGTCCTCTCCTTACACAGAATCTAGTTTGCATTTCATTCTAGTAACAAACACATCTACACAACCAAATTATTTTCATACAAGTAGGCCCTAAAAAATGTGGGCAAATGCATATGGCCAAAACAATGGTGTTTTATAGGCCAAAAGAAAAATGTTTGATACGAACTAATAATGTGCCCATGAACATGAAATTTCAGGTCCGACCACCGCTTCCTGAGCTGATCTTTCGATCGACGTACCCCGAAATTCCGGTGCAGACTTTTGACCACTTTCGCCATGATCTTGGCCTTTCGGACATTGGGGTTGGGGTAAGGTCCATACTTCCCGTCATAGTCGGCCTTCTTCAGGATGTCAACCATCTCCAACTTCTCCCCAAAGGACATATTTGAGGCCTTAAATCTTCTCCCTCTGGCTCGGGACGTTTCCGGATCCGGCTTTCCTCCTCTTCCTCCTCGTTGCTATAATTAGCACGCACCTGCTGTGTCTCCGCCATTTGCTCTTCCCCCACTGCGCCGAACAAAAAGGGGCGGGGAATAGACTAGAAAGAACATCAGGGGCGGGTGAAGTTACACGCATGCGCAGTGTGTTTAAAGTGTAACACGCGTGCGTAGTAAGTACGATCTGTGAGCGGAGGAAGGAGCATCGGAGGCGCCGATCGTGAGAACGAAGGTAAGATCTAAACTTGGGCCTATACTGCTTCTAAATTGAAGCCTATATTGTAACAAGATTAGGAGAGTTTGGCCTGACATTAGGGTTTGTCTTGTGTTGTGTCTTGCAGAGAAAATGGATGGCTTCAACGACCATAATTTCCTCCCCCTGTTCATAGACAAATACAGGGAGCTGCCCTGTCTGTGGCAGGTGAGACACCCCCATTACAACAATAAACAAAAGAGGAAGGCAGCGCTGGAGAAACTGCTGGAGTTGGTGACGCCAGTGGTCCCCACGGCAACCATCCCCTATTTAAAAACCAAAATTGGTGGCCTGAGGAGCACTTATCTTAGGGAGCGCAAGAAGGTCACGGATCCCCAGAGATCCGGAGCTGGAGCAGATGACATTTATGTCCCCAGGCTGTGGTACTATGAAAGACTGCGATTTCTGTCAGACCACGCTGAAGTCAGGGAATCCCTCTCTACTCTTCCTTCCACTCTTCCTTCCACCCCAGCTGAGGCTTCCGATGTCCAACCTGGGCCTTCCAGCCAGGAAGAAGTGGAGGAGCCCAGATTGAGTCAGGTATAGCATTCTTCTACAGATTTCTGGTCAATAAAGAAATGATGTTTACTAGATGTCATTATTGATCACTAATTGCTGAAAAAAGTGTTTTACATATCAATAGACAGTAGTGGGCACAAAAAATTGGGACAAGAATGAAAAATGCTGGGCTCAGAAGGATAGTCTGTTATATTTGTTAACATTCAATTTGCAACAGTCAGGAGGTGAAAATTGTGTGTGATTGATGAATAAAAAACTAAAACTATGTCCCTTTTTCATACACAGGAAGACCTCAGCCAGGAGGAGGCTGTGGAATGTAGCAGCCAGGGGGAGGCGGGGCTAAGTGTCAGCCAGGAGAAGCCTGGGACAAGTCGAAGCCTGACAGAATCGCAGGTTCCTCCCCTCCGCCTTCCATACAAAAGAGCGAGGAAGGCGACTCACATGCAGGATTCAGCGCTCAGGCTCATTCAGGAGGCTTCTGCGTCCCTCAGAGCCTTACCCACTCCTGAAGAGGCCTTTGCCTGCATGGCTGCCACCAAACTGCAGGGCATGCAGGAGGGTCAACGCAAACTATGTGAGGACCTTCTTTATAAAGTCCTAAGTAAGGGGGTGAGTGGTGAACTAACACCCAATACCCACCTGAGTGAGTTGGCCCCTCCTCCTCCTCCTGCCCCAACTCCACCACTAGAGCCACAGCATGGAAGGAAGCGTGGAAGGAAGACCAGAGAGTGATGGCCCTGGGTTCAGTCTGGTCTGACAAAAGATGCAGTCTCTTGTATGACCACAGCCTGGGGACACAGATGTCATCTGCTGCTTTCCGGATCTCTGGGACTTCTGGACCAGACTGCACTCCCTTATATATGGACTCCTCAGGCCACCAATTTTGTTGGAAAATCGTTGATGTGTGCCCTGGGGGTCCAAGGCTTCACCCATTTCTGCTGTTTCTCCCAGTGTTGCCTCCCTCTTTGTTTAGTTGTGAGCCCTTAATAAATGAAATTTTTGTTCAATTATACTCTCCTATGTGTGTTTGCATTCAAAAAGGACAGCTTGTTTGTGAGGAGGCAGGTACATTTCAAAATACAATGTGAAATTAACAAGGGGCACCAACACCAAGCAATCTCCTACAGATTATAAATAATACAAGATATCAATGGTGTTGTGGTAACTTGACACACAAAACACACACAAAAATATTATAGAGTAAAACACAACAAAACAACAATAAAAACACAGCCTTGAAAAACAAAACAAACCCCCAAAAAATACAAAACCAGCCTGGAAGAAAACAAAAAAAATTACAAACGACCAAAAACTAATTTGGTCAGATGTGACAAATCTAAATATATTGAGGGAATCCCAATAAATAATAAAGAAATAAGTTTGTGAGAAGTCTGTATGAATATGAGCAGCAAAACTACTTTATTCTTCTCACATTATAAAGAAGAAGAGAGTGTGCTGTATTAAACAATTTTTGACATTGCAGCGTGACGAAAGTGCTGTATCCATTCCGATCGCTAATTTTACCCAACCGAGCTGTTCCGTCTCGGAATTTCTTCTGAGCATGCGTGGCACTTTGTGCGTCGGAACTGGCCACACACGCTCGGAATTGATGCGATCGGATTTTGTTGTCGGAAAATTTTATGGCCTGCTCTCAAACTTTGTGTGTCGGAAAATCCGATGGAAAATGTCCGATGGAGCCCACACATGGTCGGAATTTCCGACAACATGCTCCGATCGGACATTTTCCATCGGAAAATCTGACCGTGTGTACGGGCATAAGACCAGTTATAGGTGGGGGCAGTGACCTTTTTTAGTTTTGTGTTGTGGTAACTTGACACACAAAATGAAAATTAAAATTATGGAGATCACTAGAAAAAAAAAAAGAAGAGTATTCTGGAGATCACGAGAAAAAAAAAACAACAAAAACGAATATTATTCAGGAGTTCACTAGAAATAATAAAAGATAAGTTTGTCAGAACTGTGTGAATATCAGCAGCAAAGCAACTTCAATATTATAGCATTATAAAGAAGAAGAGAATGCGCTGCATTTCTAGATTTCATAATTTGCCACGTGACAAATGTGATATCTCCATTATTAACGCTAGTTGTACAAGACCGAGCGTTTCCGGCTCGAACTTGATTCCGAGAATGTGTGAACTTTTGTGTGACGGACTTGTGTACACACGATCGTAAAGTCCTACAACAAAGTTTTGTTGGTGGAAAATTTGAGAACCTGCTAGACAACATTTGCCGGCGGAAAGTCCGACAACAAATGTTCGATGAAGCATACACACGGTTGGACAAGCTGACATCCAACATTTCCCGTCGGAAAATCCGACCGTGTGTGCGCGGTATTAGACTTTACAATTGGCCAGGAACAGTATTGGTCAAGGTCATTTGCCAATAATGATTCTTAGGAGGAGGGAGGTCGTGGGACCAGGCACTCAACTCCATATGATCAAGGAATTTACTACTTATATAAAGTGGAACTAAACCCACCAGTTTTACTTCCCCCCCCCAAAAAAAGTTGAAAATGTTTAAGAATATCAATGATGTTTTCTGCAGTTTTTTTCATTTTTATTCTTCCTACTAGGGAATGTACAGTGTATGCTAAATTCAAGGCTGTTAGTGTTGCTAGTGTATTTATGTTAGCCCTCAAGTTCTCAAATGGCTGGTGTCATAGATGATCACATGTGCAGCACCATGGCAACTACAGATCTAAAGGGAGGCTAAAATGGCAGCTTCCAAAGGGTAGGAGGATTTAGCTTTGGTTTAATTATCCAGCCATTTTAGGAGATTAAAGTGGTGGTAACCCTAAAAATGCTCCTGTCCCTTAAAGGCACGAGATAAAACACAGTGCCCTTGCCATGTCGGTTGTCCCTTTCTATGTTGTACAATACCTGGTTGATCCTGCCTGTTCTTGTGTTGTTAAAGGCACGAGATAAAGCACAGTGCCCTTGCCATGTCGGTTGTCCCTTTCTATGTTGTACAATACCTGGTTGATCCTGCCTGTTCTTGTGTTCCGATGTTTAAACTGATCACATTTTTTTATGGCTACTGATCCATGATAGCGTGGTCAGATTATATGCCTCCATCATCCTGCTCTTCTCTCAGCACTCCTGTATCTTTCCCTCTCCCTCTCTCCCTGTTATTTCTGTAGTCTGTGTGTGAAGCTGATCCCCCCTCCTCCACCTGCCTTCATTAAGTAATACTATTCCCTGGCAGCTGCTCCTCCCTCTCCTCTATGATACAGAGGATAAGAAACTGAAACTGGTTCACACAAGCTCAGAGTGAGAGAGGAGTAACAGCCCCTTCTACTGGAGTCCCTCTGCTCTGGAGTGAGAACGTACTAAACCATGTGACAGCACAGAAGAGCTCCTTAGAGAAGATTTTGCAAAAAAAAAACCACATACTCCCATTACTATTGCCGCATTAGAGATATCAATAATGGGAGTGTGTTTATTATATTTTACAACCACTTTAGTTTAAAGTGGATCTAAACCTTCCTATCCTTTACAGCCAAGGAAGCTGCCATCTAAGCCTCTGTTCTGCAATTGCCATGCAAATGTGATTAGCTATAATACTAGCCATTTTATAGCTTGATATTTCATTTGAGGGCATTGAAAGCTCACTAGTAACTGTAACAGGCATGCCCTGAATTTAACTTTTGGGAAACTTTAAATTTGTGGGTTTAATTCTGCTTCAATAGTAGCTTTTAAAGCAGATGAGATACACTTATAGTTCATCTGTGTCTATAATGGATATTGAGCACCGCACCATATTCAGTACCTCGTGGACATTTGGAACCATGTCAATTTGCCTCTCATTTTTCCTGAATAGTAGCATTCACACCTGCCATCGGGGCAGCAATAGCATTGCTCCTATAGGGGTCTTGGGCATAAATCTGTTATGATAGGGCCTGGCCATCCACAATTTACATATACTTGTCATGCAGGGAATTAATTACTGCTAAGAAAGTATTCCAGCAGTAAATAAAGTCAATAGTTGGTTTCAGGCTGGTAATTTATTAGGTACTCTGACCTTTAGGTTAATAGTAAAAGATTCTAGTAACTATTTAACCTGACAAGAAGGCTTAACTCTTTACAGTATCCTAAATAATGAAGTTTAATGGTATTGTGTTGAAATTAGATATGAGCATGCATGTTTGGTAAATAAAATGTCTTATATTTAATTATTCACAGAGTTTGTAATGTAATAAAAAATATACATGGCATTTGCAAAATAATGAAGGATCTGAGAGACCATGCACTAAGTGTCTCTATAAATTTTTTTTATTTCAGTTTTATAACCCTTCTATTCCTAGATTGTAAGCCCTAATGAGCAGGGCCCTCTGATTCCTCCTGTATTGAATTGTATTGTACTTGTACTGTCTGCCCTAATGTTGTAAAGCACTGCGTAAACTGTCGGCGCTATATAAATCCTGTATTATAATAATAATAATAATAACCTAGAAACTGTCACACACACATGTGTCCTGGGCTAACCTGTGTTTTCTGTGAGCCCAGGACATCCACCGATACACTATATTACCAAAACTATTGGGACGCCTGCCTTTACAAGCACATGAACTTTAATGGCATCCCAGTCTTAGTCCGTAGGGGTCAATATTGAGTTGGCCCACCCTTTGTCATTATAACAGCTTCAACTCTTCTGGGAAGGCTGTCCACAAGGTTTAGGAGCAGAGGCATCACCAGGGGGTGGCTATTGGGGCTACAGCCCCGAGCCTGGGGCTAATAGCCACGAGTCTCTTGTCCCGGGCCTAGAATGCAAGGGACAGGGGCGGACTGAGCCGTGGTAGCGCTGACTCCGGCTCCAGCTCCGCCCCCGCCCCCCGACTCTACTCTTGGTCACTGGTTGCTATAGCCGCCTAGCGGCTAGCAACCAGTGACGTCACTGCCCACTGTGCCCACACTGCCCGGCATTCAAAGCGGAGGAGGATTGCACTCCTCCTCCTCCGCGCTAGTGTTCATGCCATTTCTGGACTGGAGCGGCCCAGTCCTATCCCAGCGCGCTGTGACAGGAAGAGGAAGGAGGCGGCAATTACAATTTGGCCGCCGTGCGACATCGATCAGCGCTCGGGCGGGCGGCTCTCCTCCTCTCCTCTGGCTGCCCCACACACCAGCACCACGGCTGAGCTGCTGCTGCAGGACCTGGACACAGGTAGGTCAGTCAGTGTGTGTATGGCAGGTACCAGGTCAGTGTGTGTGGGTCAGGTAGGTCAGTGTAGGTCAGTGTGTGTGGGTCAGGTAGGTCAGTATAGGTCAGTGTGTGTGGGTCAGTGTATGTAGGTCCGTGTGGGTCAGGTAGGTCAGTGTGGGTGGGTCAGTGTATGTAGGTCAGTGTGGGTCAAGTAGGTCAGTGTGTGTCAGGTAGGTCAGTGTATGTCAGGTAGGTCAGTGTATGTAGGTCAGTGTATGTCAGGTAGGTAGGTCAGTGTGTGTATGTCAGGTAGGTCAGTGTGTGTATGTCAGGTAGGTCAGTGTGTGTGTCAGGTAGGTCAGTGTATGTCAGGTAGGTCAGTGTATGTAGGTCAGTGTAGGTCAGTGTATGTCAGGTAGGTCAGTGTATGTAGGTCAGTGTATGTCAGGTAGGTAGGTCAGTGTATGTGGGTCAGGTAGGTCAGTGTATGTCAGGTAGGTCAGTGTATGTAGGTCAGTGTGGGTCAGGTAGGTCAGTGTGGGTCAGGTAGATCAGTGTGGGTGGGTCAGTGTACGTCAGGTATTTCAGTGTGTGTGGGTCAGGTAGATCAGTGTGTGTGGGTCAGGTAGGTCAGTGTGTGTGGGTCAGGTAGGTCAGTGTGTGTGGGTCAGGTAGGTCAGTGTATGTCAGGTAGGTCAGTGTATGTAGGTCAGTGTGGGTCAGGTAGGTCAGTGTATGTAGGTCAGTGTATGTCAGGTAGGTCAGTGTATGTCAGGTAGGTCATTGTATGTAGGTCAGTGTATGTAGGTCAGGTAGGTCAGTGTGGGTGGGTCAGTGTGGGTCAGTGTGGGTCAGGTAGGTCAGTGTATGTAGGTCAGTGTATGTCAGGTAGGTCAGGTAGGTCAGTGTGTGTCAGGTAGGTCAGTGTGTGTCAGGTAGGTCAGTGTATGTAGGTCAGTGTATGTCAGGTAGGTCAGTGTATGTAGGTCAGTGTATGTCAGGTAGGTAGGTCAGTGTGTGTATGTCAGGTAGGTCAGTGTGTGTGTCAGGTAGGTCAGTGTATGTCAGGTAGGTCAGTGTATGTAGGTCAGTGTGGGTCAGGTAGGTCAGCGTGGGTGAGGTAGGTCAGTGTATGTCAGGTAGGTCAGTGTATGTAGGTCAGTGTATGTCAGGTAGGTAGGTCAGTGTATGTGGGTCAGGTAGGTCAGTGTATGTCAGGTAGGTCAGTGTATGTAGGTCAGTGTGGGTCAGGTAGGTCAGTGTGGGTGGGTCAGTGTATGTAGGTCAGTGTGGGTCAGGTAGGTCAGTGTATGTAGGTCAGCATATGTCAGGTAGGTCAGTGTATGTAGGTCAGTGTGGGTGGGTCAGGTAGGTCAGGTAGGTCAGTGTATGTCAGGTAGGTCAGTGTATGTAGGTTAGTGTGGGTCAGGTAGGTCAGTGTGGGTGGGTCAGTGTATGTAGGTCAGTGTGGGTCAGGTAGGTCAGTGTATGTAGGTCAGTGTATGTCAGGTAGGTCAGTGTATGTAGGTCAGTGTGGGTGGGTCAGGTAGGTCAGGTAGGTCGGTGTATGTCAGTGTAGGTCAGTGTAGGTCAGGTAGGTCATTGTATATAGGTCAGTGTGGGTCAGTGTATGTAGGTCAGGTAGGTCAGTGTGGGTGGGTCAGTGTGGGTCATGTAGGTCAGTGTATGTCAGTGTAGGTCAGTGTGGGTCAGGTAGGTCAGTGTATGTAGGTCAGTGTGGGTCAGGTAGGTCAGTGTATGTAGGTCAGTGTATGTCAGGTAGGTCAGTGTATGTAGGTCAGTGTATGTCAGGTAGGTAGGTCAGTGTGTGTATGTCAGGTAGGTCAGTGTGTGTGTCAGGTAGGTCAGTGTATGTCAGGTAGGTCAGTGTATGTAGGTCAGTGTATGTCAGGTAGGTAGGTCAGTGTGTGTATGTCAGGTAGGTCAGTGTGTGTGTCAGGTAGGTCAGTGTATGTCAGGTAGGAAAGTGAATGTGGGTCAGGTAGGTCAGTGTGGGTCAGGTAGGTCAGTGTATGTAGGTCAGTGTATGTCAGGTAGGTAGGTCAGTTTAGTGGTCAGCATTGATGGGCACTGGTAAGCCAGGCAGCAACCAGCAAGTCAGCCTACCCCCGCCACACAACCACACAACCCCTCCGCCCAACCAAAAAACCCAGCGCCACTAGAGGCCCCCCCGTGCCAGCCTTGGACTTTGGGCTGAAGCCCCTGGTCTTTTTGCCACCTAGCAACGCCCCTGTTTAGGAGTGTGTCTATGGCAATGTTAGACCATTCTTCCAGAAGCGCATTTTTTAGGTCAGGCACTGATGTGGATGACAAGGGCTGGCTCTCAGTCTCTGTCCTAATTCATCCCAAAGGGGTCCTTTCGGGTTGAGGTCAAGACTCTGTGCAGAACAGTCAAGCTCCTCCACCCCAAACTCGCTTACCCATGTCTTTATGGACCTTGCTTTGTGCACTGGTACACAGTCATGTTGGAACAAGAAGGGGCCATCCCCAAACTGTTCCCACAAAATTGGGAGCATAAAATTGTCTAAAGTGTCATGGTATGCTAACGCCTTAAGAGTTCCCTTCACTGGAACTAAGGGTCCAAGCCTAACCCCTGAAAAACAACCCCACACCATAATTCCCCCTCCACCAAATGATTTGGACTAGTGCACAAATCACTGACTGAGAATACAAATCTAAGACTGAGAACTGAGTGATCAAAGACTGCTGATTGCTTTTCTCTGTCTTTAGTGAGCAGAGAGACAGGGACTGCCAGTCACCAGCTCTCTGCTCTGCCCCTTCAGCGCTCATTGTGGAGTAGATAAAATCAGCTGGCTCAGTCTCCCAGAGGCTCACTGAGAGGCTGAGCTAGTTGCCAGTCCACACATCTGAGTGGAACCCGACTGTGAAGTCAGGATCTTTCCCAAGCCTGGACTGGCTGACTGTTGTCAACCCACAGTGGGCTTTAGCCCGCTGTCAACTGAAAACAGGTCACAGAAGTGTAGAATGAACTGAACTCCTGTGATCCCCAGAAGAAGTACAGCCAAAATAGCTTTGGGTATACTTCTCCTCTAAGGATCCTTGCACATTTGAGAGTTTACTTATCTACCACTCCCTGCCTCACCGCAACAATTCTCCACGAAAGCCCAGAGATATACCTGGGATTTTCAGCTGCAAGGTAACACTCAACACATCCTCTGCCTCTGACAGTGCAGTACTCATGCTGTCATGTGAGGTGGGGAGGGGGTTGAGTATGCTCAGCTAGTATTAGTTTAGAACAGATTCAGACACCTGCTAAAGTAAGTAACACACATATGTATATATATATATATATATATATATATATATATATATATCTATATCTATCTATAGATATAGCTATATATACACACACACAGTATCTCACAAAAGTGAGTACACCCCTCACATTTTTGTAAATATTTTATTATATATTTTTATGTGACAACACTGAAGAAATGACACTTTGCTACAATGTAAAGTTGCTGTCCCCTCAAAATAACTCAACACACAGCCATTCATGTCTAAACTGCTGGCAACAAAAGCGAGTACACCCTTAAGTGAAAATGTCCAAATTGGGCCCAATTAGCCATTTTCCCTCCCCGGTGTCATGTGACTCATTAGTGTTACAAGGACTCAGGTGAGAATGGGGAGCAGCTGGTGTTATCACTCTCACTCTCCCATACTGGTCACTGGAAGTGCAACATGGCACCTCATGGCAAAGAACTCTGACGATCTGAAGAAAAAGAATTGTTGCTCTACATAAAGATGGCCTGGGCTATAGGAAGATTTCCAAGACCCTGAAACTGAACTGTAGCACGGTGGCCAAGACCATACAGCGGTTTAACAGGACAGGTTCCACTCAGAACAGGCCTTGCCATGGTCGACCAAAGATGTTGAGTGCACATGCTCAGCGTCAAATCCAGAGGTTGTCTTTGGGAAATAGACATAGGAGTGCTGCCAGCATTGCTGCAGAAGTTGAAGGGGTGGTGGGTCAGCCTGTCAGTGCTCAGACCATACACCGCACACTGCATCAAATTGGTCTGCATGGCTGTCGTCCCAAAAGGAAGCCTCCTCTAAAGATGATGCACAAGAAAGCCTGCAAACAGTTTGCTGAAAACAAGTACACTAAGGACATGGATTACTGGAACCATGTCCTGTGGTCTGATGAGACCAAGACAAACTTATTTGGTCCAGATAATGTCAAGCGTGTGTGGTGGAAACCAGGTGAGGATTACAAAGACAAGTGTGTCTTGCCTACAGTCAAGCATGGTGGTGGAAGTGTCATGGTCTGGGGCTGCATGAGTGCTGCCTGCACTGGGGAGCTAGAGTTCATTGAGGAACCATGAATGTCAACATGTACTGTGACATACTGAAGCAGAGCGTGATCCCCTCCCTTCGGAGACTGGGCCACAGGGCAGTATTCCAACATGGTAACAACCCCAAACACACCTCCAAGATGACCACTGCCTTGCTGAGGGTAAAGGTGATGGACTGGCCAAGCATGTCTCCAGACCTAAACTCTATTGAGCATCTGTTGGGTATCCTCAAAAAGAAGGTGGAGGAGCGCAAGGTCTCTAACATCCACCAGCTCTGTGATGTTGTCATGTGCAAGAAGACTCCAGTGGCAACTTGTGAAGCTTTGGTGAACTCCATGCCCAAGAGGGTTAAGGCAGTGTTGGAAAACAATGGTGGCCACACAAAATATTGACACTTTTGGGCCCAATTTGGACATTTTCACTTAGGGGTGTACTCACTTTTGTTGCCAGCAGTTTAGACATTAATGGCTGTGCGTTATTTTGAGAGGACAGCAAATTTACACGGTTATACAAGCTGTGCACTCACTACTTTACATTGTAGCAAAGTGTCATTTATTCAGTGTTATCACATGAAAAGATAAAATAAAATATTTACAAAAATGTGAGGGGTGTACTCACTTTTGTGAGATACTGCATATTTATATACTGTACACACCTGAATTTTACTTACTTACTTTTCCTTACTGAATACGTAGCCTAATTAATATGTTTTTCTATTGACTTATTTAAAAAAAACTATTGTATTATTTGAAAAGCTTGTGATAATAATTTTCATTTTAGTAAATTCAATTCAGTTTTAAACACCTTAGCGCAGATTCAGAACAGAAATATAACCAATTTCCTTTCTTTACTGTAGCTGTTTGCAAACCCATTTCCTATTTTTTTAGTATGTTTCATCTTTTTCAGACATATTTGTAGCTAGCACAGTTGGCTGGGTGCATTTTATTGATACTTTTTGTACAAATAGGAAAATCAATAAACAGGATGTAAAAAAAAATACAAAGAACCTTCCCAACCTTAATAGAGCTTATTGTGTTTGGTCAGCTATATGTACAATGTTAGAAGTGGCTAGTCCTAAAAGAAAATAGAAAATGCTAAATTAAAAATGAACATAATGCCACGTCTGTATTGTGACTATGGCTAATAAAATAATGACCTCTATATTTAAGGTCTTACAACCTACACAACAGAATGAAATCCTTATGCACTAAACAACACAAACATAAGGAACCTGAAAACTTTGTAAGTATAGCTGATCTCTTCAGTATAGAGTAAATTCCAATGGCCACTAATGGAACAGAGGAAAGTAACTTATCCTGGTTCAAGGGGACTTGGGCCAGTTAATCACATATGCTGGTGGTAAGGCATTAGAGGCCTATAAACAGTAAGTAAATATACAATACTTAAGATTAAATGGGAAGATATCGTTTCATGATTTGGTATCATTTGAATTCAGAACTATACCCACCTCTCCTCCAGCAATGTGACAACTAAATGCTCCATCATCTTCATCTTCACTTGGTCCTCTTACAGGTTCTGGATCTTCGATCATCTTGACTGGTTTTGCTGGAATAGTGCGGAAGTTCATTCCAAAATTTGCAAAACAATGTTTTTTAAATGGACAAATCTCTGCTTTCTTTAAAAATAGTGCCTGCAAAGCGCCCTGAAAAAGCGGCTCCATTCACTCCAATGTGAAAGCCCGAGTGCTTTCACACTGGAGCGGTGTGCTGGCAGGGCGTCAGAAAAAGTACTGGCAGCAGCTTCTTTGGAGCGGTGAAGGAGTGGTGAACTAACCGCTCCTCCCCATTGAAATCAATGGGGCAGATCTGCTATATCACCGGCAAAACACAGACATCGTTTTGTGGGCAGATTTAACCCCTTTTCGGCCACTAGCGGGGGTTAAAACCGCCCCGCTAGTGGCCGAATAGCGCAGCTAAAACGACAGTAAAGCGGCGCCATACCGCTGACGCCCAGGGCGACACAGTGTGAAAGGGGTCTTACTTTGATCTGAATGGACGATGACAGGTTCTCTTTACTGCCTGACACCACTAGGTGCCTGATCCCCCTCTCAGAACTCCTGTAGGGGGCCCCGGAGCCCACACACTGGACAGATCCAATTTCCAGAGAGATATAGTGTCTGCAACGAGAGATCCCACCAGAACATACAGAGAGCTGGGAGGGGGCAGCCTGACACATCATTCCCCCCCACCAGCACAGTGAGTGGATGGAACATCACACAGCATGTGGTACCCAGGAAGTGATGTCCTCAGCAATGTACATAGTGATGGCATAACAACAAAGCTCCCCAGAAAGCAGCTGACATGCTGGGACCTGAAGTCCCTCCTGTGCATGTCTGATACCCCACTGTCTAATCAGAGCTCAGCCTCTTCTCACTATACACTCACCTTACATTCACCTGCATTGTTCTCCCTGTGTATAATAACAGAAGCTGCTCATGCTGGAAAGGACGTAGGAAGAGGGGCGGGGCTGAGATACAACCTGCTAGAGCTAGAGGCGAGGGGCTGCTGTGCTCTGTGTAAGGGAGGAGGGGGAGGAGCATTACATGTAATGAAGTACCATGTAAGTCGGCTCTTTCATCACACTGGTTGTTTGATAGAGGGGCGGGTCTGAGAAAAAGTCCCGCCCATACCCAACATCACATATTGGCTCTGTCAGGTGAAGTCTTTAATCGGAACTGCGCAGTGAACATCCAGCTAGCTTGCTCGCCAATCCCTGTATGTGCTGGATGTTTACACTGCTGCAGGTCCTATTCAGCTGCTAAAGTAAGTAACACACATATGTATATATATCTATATATAGATATATATATACAGATATACACACACACACACACAGTATCTCACAAAAGTGAGTACACCCCTCACATTTTTGTAAATATTTTATTATGCATTTTTATGTGACAACACTGAAGAAATGACACTTTGCTACAATATAAAGTAATTTGCTGTCCCCTCAAAATAACTCAACACACAGCCATTAATGTCTAAACCGCTGGTAACAAGAGTGAGTACACCCCTAAGTGAAAATGTCTAAATTGGGCCCAATTAGCCATTTTCCCTCCCCAATGTCATGTGACTCGTTAGTGTTACAATGTTTCAGATGTGAATGGGGAGCAGGTGTGCTAAATTTGGCGTTATAGCTCTAATGCTCTCATACTGGTCACTGGAAGTTCAACATGGCACCTCATGGCAAAGAAGTCTCTGAGGATCTGAAAAAAAAAAAAAGAATTGTTGCTCTACATAAAGATGGCCTAGGCTATAAGAAGATTGCCAAGACCCTGAAACTGAACTACAGCATGGTGGCCAAGACCATACAGCAATTTAACAGGACAGGTTCCACTCAGAACAGACCTCGCCATGGTCGACCAAAGAAGTTGAGTGCACATGCTCTGCGTCATATCCAGAGGTTGTCTTTCGGAAATAGACTTATGAGTGCTGCCAGCATTGCTGCAGAGGTTGAAGTGGTGGGGGGGTCAGCCTGTCAGTGTTCAGACCATACGACACACACTGCGTCAAATTGGTCTGCATGGCTGTCATCTCAGAAGGAAGCCTCTTCTAAAGATGATGCACAAGAAAGCCTGCAAACAGTTTCCTGAAGACAAGCCTACTAAGTACATGGATTACTGGAATCATGTCCTGTGGAGAAGCACAAGGTCTCTAACATCCACCAGCTCCGTGATGTCATCTTGGAGGAGTGGAAGAGGACTCCAGTGGCAACCTGTGAAGCTCTGGTGAACTCCATGCCCAAGAGGGTTAAGGCTGTGCTGGAAAATAATGGTGGCTACACAAAATATTGACACTTTGGGCCCAATTTGGACATTTTCACCTAGGGTGTACTCACTTTTGTTTATAGCCGTTTAGACATTAATGGCTGTGTGTTGAGTTATTTTGAGGGGACAGCAAATTGACACTGTTATACAAGCTGTACACTCACTACTTTACATTGTAGCAAAGTGTCATTACTTCAGTGTTGTCAAATGAAAAGATATAACAAAATATTTACAAAAATGTGAGGGGTGTACTCACTTTTCTGAAATACTGTATACTCTGCATCCAGTGTAGCCTATATCTACAGTGCATTCTATGGTGTACTATTTCTAATACACTTTAGGCGGTGTATTAACATACACATATATATATATATATATATATATATATATATATATATATATATATATATATATATATATATATATATATATATAAATGTAATTGAAAAGTACTCGCGGCTATAATGAATTGTCGGGGGTCTCTGCAATACACATAAAAGTCATTGAAAAAAATGGCATGGGGTTTCCCCACAGTGCATTACCAGGCCCTTTGGGTCTGGTGTGAATATCAAGGGGAACCCTGAACCAAAATTAAAAAAAAAAATTTGTGGGGTCCCCCCAAATTCCATACCAGGCCCTTCAGGTCTGGTATGGATATTAAGGGTAACCCCGTGCCAAAATCCAACCCCCCCCCTCAAAATCCAAAATCCTGGTATGGATTTTAAGGGGAACCCCGCTCCAAAATTTTTTAAAAAATGGCATGGGGGTCCCCCTAAAAATCCATACCGTGCTTATTATCCAAGCACGCAACCTGGCAGGTCGCAGGAAAAGAGGGGGGCGTAAACCGTACCAGGCCACATGCCCTCAACATGGGGAGGATGTCCCCATGTTGATGGGGTCAAGGGCCTCATCCCCACAACCCTTGCCCCGTGGTTGTGGGGGTATGCGGGCAGGGGCTTATCAGAATCTGGAAGCCCCCTTTAACAAGGTGACCCCCAGATCCCCCCCGTGTGAAATGGTAATGGGGTACAAATGTACCCCTACCATTTCACAAAAAAGTGTCAAAAATGTTAAAAAAGACAAGATATGGTTTTTGACAATTCCTTTATTAATGTCTTCTTCTTTCCCCGCTTTTTCTTCACTCGGTTTTCTTCCTCCATCTTGTTCTTCCCCTGCTTCTTCCTCTGCTTTTTCCTCCGATCCCCTGCTTCTTCCTTCGGTCTTCTCGTCCGCATCTTCCTCCGGCTTCTTCTTCCCTGAAGGGCCTGGTATGGAATTTGGGGGGACCCCCACGCATTTTTTTTTAAATTTTGGTTCAGGGTTCCCCTTAATATTCATACCAGACCCAAAGGGCCTGGTAATGCACTGTGAGGGAATCCCAGGCCATTTTTTTCAATGATTTTTATGAGTATTGCAGAGACCCGACAATTCATTATAGCAGCCGGCGCTACCGCTGGTGCTAATTTTGCTCTCGGACTGTTGTAAACACGGGAAACATGCGCCACTTTACAGGCATACTATAGACACCTCCCAGGTACGAAATTTAAAGGAATATTTCACTTTTATTGTTTCACTTTAAGCATTATTAAAATCACTGCTTCCGAAAAAACGGCCATTTTTAAAACTTTTTTTTACATTGATACATGTCCCCTGGGGCAGGACCCGGGTCCCCAAACACTTTTTATGACAATAACTTGCATAATAACCCTTAAAATTAGCACTTTTGATTATTCATGCTTGTGTCCCATAGACTTTAACGGTGTTCACGTGTTCGAACAAATTTTTTGCCTGTTCGCATGTTCTGCTGCGAACTGAACCGGGGGGGGTGTTCGGCCCATCCCTATTTGGCAACAAAGGAAGAACTGCTTCACAAAATGCAAAATATTTTTTCTGTACTGCAAACATTGAAACATAGGTAAAAAAATGTAGTACATAGAGTTTCTAACATCCCTGTTCAAACCTGATGCAGGGTAGGGATATTGGAAACTGTTGTTCTATTGTTTACACTGCAGCAAAGATAAATCCAATCTTTAGGCCCCTTTCACACTGGCAGACGGATTGGGTTTTTCAGATGGACCCGATCGGACCTTCTATTGATCTCTATGCAGCGGTAGATGTGAGCGGACATCCGATCCGGTCCGCTAAAAACAGACAGATGGGGCTCTGCTCCCCATCCAGTTGGATCAGTTGACAGTTGGATGGAAACAGATAGATGGTCCGTTTCCATCCACCTGGCCTATAGAGAACACTGGGCTGTGTCCATGCCCACTCTGTATAGCAGAGCGGACACAGATCTGTCATCCACCTGCTCAGCGTTCATCCCATCTGAAAAATAATTTGTGTGACAAATATATATATATATATATATATATATATATATATATATACAGTGGGGACGGAAAGTATTCAGACCCCCTTAAATGTTTCACTCTTTGTTATATTGTAGCCATTTGCTAAAATCATTTAAGTTAATTTTTTTCCTCATTAATGTACACACAGCACCCCATATTGACAGAAAAACACAGAATTGTTGACATTTTTGCAGATTTGTTAAAAAAGAAAAACTTAAATATCACAAGTATTCAGACCCTTTGCTCAGTGTTTAGTAGAAGCACCCTTTTGATCTAATACAACCATGAGTCTTTTTGGGAAAGATGCAACAAGTTTTTCACACCTGGATTGGGGATCCTCTGCCATTCCTCCTTGCAGATCCTCTCCAGTTCTGTCAGGTTGGATGGTAAACGTTGGTGGACAGCCATTTTAAGGTCTCTGCAGAGATGCTCAATTGGGTTTAAGTCAGGGCTCTGGCTGGGCCATTCAAGAACAGTCACAGAGTTGTTGTGAAGCCTCTCCTTCGTTATTTTAGCTGTGTGCTTAGGGTCATTGTCTTGTTGGAAGGTAAACCTTCGGCCCAGTCTGAGGTCCTGAGCACTCTGGAGAAGGTTTTCGTCCAGGATATACCTGTACTTGGCAGCATTCATCTTTCCCTTGATTGCAACCAGTCGTCCTGTCCCTGCAGCTGAAAAACACCCCCACAGCATGATGCTGCCACCACCATGCTTCACTGTTGGGACTGTATTGGACAGGTGATGAGCAGTACCTGGTTTTCTCCACACATACCGCTTAGAATTAAGGCCAAAAAGTTCTATCTTGGTCTCATCAGACCAGAGAATCTTTTTTCTCACCATCTTGGAGTCCTTCAGGTGTTTTTTTAGCAAACTCCATGCAGGCTTTCATGTGTCTTGCACTAAGGAGAAGCTTCCGTCGGGCCACTCTTCCATAAAGCCCCGACTGGTGGAGTGCTGCAGTGATGGTTGACTTTCTACAACTTTCTCAAATCTCCCGACTGCATCTCTGGAGCTCAGCCACAGTGATCTTTGGGTTCTTCTTTACCTCTCTCACCAAGGCTCTTCTCCCCCGATAGCTCAGTTTGGCCAGACGGCCAGCTCTAGGAAGGGTTCTGGTCGTCCCAAACGTCTTCCATTTAAGGATTATGGAGGCCACTGTGCTCTTAGGAACCTTAAGTGCAGCAGAAATTTTTTTGTAACCTTGGCCAGATCTGTGCCTTGCCACAATTCTGTCTCTGAGCTCTTCAGGCAGTTCCTCTGACCTCATGATTCTCATTTTCTCTGACATGCCCTGTGAGCTGTAAGGTGTTATATAGACAGGTGTGTGGCTTTCCTAATTAAGTCCAAACAGTATAATCAAAACACAGCTGGACGCAAATGAAGGTGTAGAACCATCTCAAGGATGATCAGAAGAAATGGACAGCACCTGAGTTAAATATATGAGTGTCACAGCAAAGGGTCTGAATACTTAGGACCATGTGATATTTCAGTTTTTCTTTTTTACTAAATCTGAAAAAATGTCAACAATTCTGTGTTTTTCTGTCAATATGGGGTGCTGTGTGTACATTAATGAGGAAAAAAATGAACTTAAATGATTTTAGCAAATGGCTGCAATATAACAAAGAGTGAAACATTTAAGGGGGTCTGAATACTTTCCGTCCCCACTGTATATATATATATATATATATATATATATATATATATATATATATATATATATATATATATATTGTGCTTTGAAAAAGTTTTCATACCCCTTGAAATATTCCACATGTTATCATGTTACAATCAAAAACGTAAATGCATTTTTTTGTTGATTTTATGTGCTAAACCAACACAACGTGGCAGTTGTGACATGGAAGGAAAATGATAAATGGTTTTCAATTTTGTTTACAAATAAATATATGACAAAGTGTGCTGTGCATTTGTATTCATCCCCCTTTACTCTGATAGCCTTAACTAAAATCTAGTAGAACCAATTGCCTTCAGAAGTCACCTAATTAGTAAACAGAGTCCACCTGTGTGTCATTTAATCTCAGTATAAATACAGCTGTTCTGTGAAGCCCTCAGAGGTTTGTTAGAGACCTTTAGTGAACAAACAGCATCATGAAGGCCAAGGAACACACCAGACAGGTCAGGGACAAAGTTGTGGAGAAGTTTTAAAGCAGGGTTAGGTTATAAAAAAAATATCCCAAGCTTTGAACATCTTAGGGAGCACTGTTTAATCCATCATCTGAAAACAGAAAAAGTATGGCATAACTGCAAACCTACCAAGACATGGCCGTCCACCTAAACTGACAAGCCGGGCAAGGAGAGTATTAATTAAAGAAGCAGCCAAGAGGTCCATGGTAACTCTGGAGGAGCTGCAGAGATCCACAGCTCATGTTGTGGGGATGCTTTTCTTCAGCAGGGACAGGGAAGCTGGTCCGAATTGATGGGAAGATGGATGGAGCCAAATACAAGGCAATCTTAGAAGAAAACCTGTAATGCAGCGTACACACGGGTGGACTTTCCGACTGGACTGGTCTGACGGACTTTCCGACTGACTTTTGACAGACTTACGACAGACTTTTTTTACAAATGAACTTGTCTACACATGACCGGACTTGCCTACACACTACCGGACTTTCCAGCGGACCTAGTTCCCGACAGAGTTATGGCGGACTTTCCAAATGAACGGACTTGCCCACACATGAACAAGTCCGTTCATTTTGAATGTGACTCGGGCACGACGGGACTAGAAAAGGGAGTCAATTTCGCCGCTTTTATCGGTGAGATTGACGCCTTGTGAGCCCCGTTGTGGGGCATACCAAGCCCTTAGGGCTGGTATGGATTTTAAGGGGAACCTCCTACGCCAAAAACACGGCGTGGGGTTCCCCCCAAAATCCATACCAGCCTCTTATCCGAGCACGCAGCCTGGCAGGTCAGGAAAGGGGGTGGAGATGAGCGAGCGCCCCCCCTTCTGAACCGTAGCAGGCCGCATGCCCTCAACATGGGGGGTGGGTGCTTTAGGGGAGGGGGCACCCTGTGCCCCCCCACCCCAAAGCACCTTGTCCCCATGTTGATGAGGACAAGGGTCTCTTCCCGACAACCCTGGCCGTTGGTTGTCAGGGTCTGCGGGCGGAAGGCTTATCAGAATCCGGGAGCCCCCTTTAATAAGGGGGCCCCCAGATCCCGGCCCCCCACCCTATGTGAATGAGTATGGGGTACATCGTACCCCTACCCATTCCCCTAAGGAAAAAAGTGTCAATAAAAAAAACACACTACGTAGGTTTTTAAAGTAATTTATAAGACAGCTCCGGGGGTCTTCTTCCGACTTCGGGGGTCTTCTTCAGACGTCGCCGCTGTCTCCGGCCTCTTCTTCCGTGTCCGGTTCTTCTCCCATTCTCCAGCCTCTTCTCCCGATGTTCGGCCTCTTCTCCCGGTGTCCGGTTCTTCTGCCGGCTCTTCCGCTATCTTCTGCCGCTCTTTTGGTAGCGGTGGCCCGGACTTCTGCGTTGTCTTCTTCCCTCTTCTCTTCTTTCGATGTTGACACGACGCTCTCTCCCGCTGTAATGGTGTGTGAGCGCTCCGCAATGACTTATATAGGTGATGAAGCCGCCCCCTTAAAACGGAAAGCCTGTTCGTCTGTATGCTGGTCCGGGTGATGTTGACCACGCCCCCTTATAATGCCACAGTCCCAGCATGCCCAGGGACTGTGACGTTATAAGGGGGTGTGGTCAACATCACCCGGACCAGCATACAGACGAACTGGCTTTCCGTTAGGAACTGAGTCCGGCGGAGTTAAGACGTAAAGATTTGAAGCAGGTTTCAAATCTAAAATCCGTCAGATTTCCGACCGAAGCGGTCCGTCGGAAGTCCGATGCAGCCCACACACGGTCGGATTGTCTGCCGAATTCGGTCCGTCAGACCAGTCCGGTCGGAAAATCCGCCCGTGTGTACGCTGAATTAGAGTCTGCAAAAGACTTGGGATTGAGGCAGAGGTTTATCTTCGAGCAGGACAATGACTCTAAACATACAGCCAGAGCTACAATGGAATGGTTTAAATCAAAGCAAATTCATGTGTTAGAATGGCCTAGTCAAAGTCCAGACCTAAATCCAATTGAACATCTGTGGCAAAACTTGAAAATTGCTAATCACAGATGCTCTCCATCAACCTGAAAGAGCTTGAGCTATTTTGCAAAAAAGAATGGGCAAAAATGTCATTCTCTAATTGTGCAAAGCTGGTAGAGACATACCCAAAAAGACTTGCAGCTGTAATTGCAGTGAAAGGGGGTTCTACAATGTTTTGACTCAGGGGGGCTGAATACAAATGCATGCCACACTTTTCACATATTTATTTCTAAAAAAAAATAAAAAACATTTATCATTTTCCTTCCTCTTCACAATTATGTGCCACCTTGTGTTGGTCTATCACATAAAATCCCAATAAAATACATTTAGGTTTTTGGTTGTAACATGACAAAATGTGGAAAATTGCAAAGGATATGAATACTTTTTCAAGGCACGATGAGATATTTATATATATATATATATATATATATATATATATATATATATATATATAGACAGTGAGGGAAAAAAAGTATTTGACCCCCTGCTGATTTTGTAGGTTTGCCCACTGACAAAGAAATGATCAGTCTATAATTTTAATGGTTTGTTTATTTTAACAGTGAGACAGAATAAAAACAAAAATATCCAGAAAAACGTATTTCAAAAAAGTTATCAATTGATTTGCATTTTAATGAGTGAAATAAGTGTTTGACCCCTTCGCAAAACATGACTTAGTACTAGGTGGCAAAACCCTTGTTGGCAATCACAGAGGTCAGACGTTTCTTGTAGTTGGCCACCAGGTTTGCACACATCTCAGGAGGGATTTTGTCCCACTCCTCTTTGCAGATCCTCTCCAAGTCATTAAGGTTTCGAGGCTGACGTTTGGTAACTCGAACCTTCAGCTCCCTCCACATATTTTCTATGGGTTTAAGGTCTGGAGACTGGCTAGGCCACTCCAGGACCTTAATGAGCTTCCTCTTGAGCCACACCTTTGTTGTCTTGACCGTGTGTTTTGGGTCATCGTCATCCTGGAATACCCATCCACAACCCATTTTCAATGCCCTGGCTGAGGGAAGGAGGTTCTCACCCAAACTTTTATGGTACATGGCCCTGTCCATTGTCCCTTTGATGCAGTGAAGTTGTCCTGTCCCCTTAGCAAAAAAAAAAAAGCATGTTTCCAGCTCCATGTTTGACAGTGGGGATGGAGTTCTTGCGGTCATAGGCAGCATTCCTCCTCCAAACACGGCGAGTTGAGTTGATGCCAAAGAGCTTGATTTTGGTCTCATCTGACCACAACACTTTCACGCAGTTCTCCTCCGAATCATTCAGATGTTCATTAGCAAACTTCAGACGGGCCTGTACATGTGCTTTCTTAAAGCAGGGGCACCTTGCGGGTGCTGTAGGATTTCAGCCCTTCACGGCGTAGAGTGTTAGCAATTGTTTTCTTGGTGACTATGGTCCCAGCTGCCTTGAGATCATTGACAAGTAGGGATGAGCTTCGTGTTCGAGTCAAACCCATGTTTGACATCGGCTGTTCGATCGTTCACCGAATTGCGAATGATATGGGCCGTTCGCGCCAAATTCGTGTGGCGCGTCACAGCCCATAATTCACTGTGGCATCGCAGTGCATTGCTGGCTGATGATTGGCCAAGCATGCACTATGACCCGCATGCTTGGCCAATCACAGCGCCGTCAGTAGAGAGAGCTGTCATTGGCCAAAGCAAGGGTGGCTTTGGCCAATTATGGCTCAGGTGGTTTAGAACACGCCCCACACTATATAAGGCCCCTGCACGGCGGCCCTGTGTAGTGTGTTCCAGCGTGCTTAGAGAGAGAGAGAGAGAGACAGTGTCATTTCATTTGAGTTAGCTAGATTAGGCAGGACAGTCAGTGAGTTAGCTGCACTTACAGTGTATTGTGTATATATATGCATCCCAGGTGTTGTATCTATATATATATATATATATATATATATATATATATATATATACACACTGTATTCAGTTTAGCTAGATCCATTCCTGTTATCTTCCTACTGACAGGCAGGCTTGCCTTGTTACAGTATTTACAGCTACCTGAAGAAAATTGCTGGTGTTCTTTTGATCCTATTAGTACCACAGTCAGGCAGCTAGACTATTTACAGTTAGTGTAGTGCGTCCTCCTTACAGTGTTCAGTTAAAGCTACAAGTTAGTTTAGTGTGACCTCTGCACAGTGTTCAGCTAAAACTACAAGTTAGTGTAGTGTGTCCTCCTCACAGTGTTCAGCTAAAGCTACAAGTTAGTGTAGTGCGTCCCCTGAACAGTGTTCAGCTAAAACTACAAGTTAGTGTAGTGCGACCTCTGCACAGTGTTCAGCTAAAGCTACAAGTTAGTGTAGTGCGTCTTCTGAACAGGACAGCTAAATAAGCTACAAGTTAGTTTTTTGCGAGCTCTGCACAGTGTTCACCTAAAGCTACCTGTAGAAGGTTGGTGGTGTTTTCCTGATCCTATCACTACCGCAGGCAGCTGAATAAGCTACAAGTTATTTTTTTTGCGAGCTCTGCACAGTGTTCACCTAAAGCAACCTGTAGAAGGTTGGTGGTGTTTTCCTGATCCTATCACTACCGCAGGCAGCTAAATAAGCTACAAGTTAGTTTTTTTGCAAGCTCTGCACAGTGTTCAGCTAAAGCTACCTGTAGAAGGTTGGTGGTGTTTTCCTGATCCTATCACTACCGCAGGCAGCTAAATAAGCTACAAGTTCGTTTTTTGCGAGCTCTGCACAGTGTTCAGCTAAAACTACAAGTCAGTGTAGTGCGAGCTCTGCACAGTGTTCAGCTAAAGCTACCTGTAGAAGGTTAGTGGTGTTTTCCTGATCCTATCACTACCGCAGGCAGCTAAATAAGCTACAAGTTAGTTTTTTACGAGCTCTGCAGTGTTCACCTAAAGCTACCTGTAGAAGGTTGGTGGTGTTTTCCTTATCCTATCACTACCGCAGGCAGCTAAATAAGCTACAAGTTCGTTTTTTGCGAGCTCTGCAGTGTTCACCTAAAGCTACCTGTAGAAGGTTGGTGGTGTTTTCCTGATCCTATCACTACCGCAGACAGCTAAATAAGCTACAAGTTAGTTTTTTTGCGAGCTCTGCGCAGTGTTCAGCTAAAGCTACCTGTAGGAGGTTGGTGGTGTTTTCCTGATCCTATCACTACCGCAGGCAGCTAAATAGGCTACAAGTTCGTTTTTTGCAAGCTCTGCACAGTGTTCAGCTAAAACTACAAGTTAGTGTAGTGCGAGCTCTGCACAGTGTTCAGCTAAAGCTACCTGTAGAAGGTTGGTGGTGTTTTCCTGATCATATCACTACCGCAGGCAGCTAAATAAGCTACAAGTTAGTTTTTTGCGAGCTCTGCAGTGTTCACCTAAAGCTACCTGTAGAAGGTTGGTGGTGTTTTCCTTATCCTATCACTACCGCAGGCAGCTAAATAAACTACAAGTTAGTTTTTTGCGAGCTCTGCAGTGTTCACCTAAAGCTACCTGTAGAAGGTTGGTGGTGTTTTCCTGATCCTATCACTACCGCAGGCAGCTAAATAAGCTACAAGTTAGTTTTTTACGAGCTCTGCAGTGTTCACCTAAAGCTACCTGTAGAAGGTTGGTGGTGTTTTCCTTATCCTATCACTACCGCAGGCAGCTAAATAAGCTACAAGTTAGTTTTTTGCGAGCTCTGCAGTGTTCACCTAAAGCTACCTGTAGAAGGTTGGTGGTGTTTTCCTGATCCTATCACTACCGCAGACAGCTAAATAAGCTACAAGTTAGTTTTTTTGCGAGCTCTGCGCAGTGTTCAGCTAAAGCTACCTGTAGGAGGTTGGTGGTGTTTTCCTGATCCTATCACTACCGCAGGCAGCTAAATAGGCTACAAGTTCGTTTTTTGCAAGCTCTGCACAGTGTTCAGCTAAAACTACAAGTTAGTGTAGTGCGAGCTCTGCACAGTGTTCAGCTAAAGCTACCTGTAGAAGGTTGGTGGTGTTTTCCTGATCATATCACTACCGCAGGCAGCTAAATAAGCTACAAGTTAGTTTTTTGCGAGCTCTGCAGTGTTCACCTAAAGCTACCTGTAGAAGGTTGGTGGTGTTTTCCTTATCCTATCACTACCGCAGGCAGCTAAATAAACTACAAGTTAGTTTTTTGCGAGCTCTGCAGTGTTCACCTAAAGCTACCTGTAGAAGGTTGGTGGTGTTTTCCTGATCCTATCACTACCGCAGGCAGCTAAATAAGCTACAAGTTAGTTTTTTGCGAGCTCTGCACAGTGTTCACCTAAAGCTACCTGTAGAAGGTTGGTGTTTTCCTGATCCTATCACTACCGCAGGCAGCTAAATAAGCTACAAGTTAGTTTTTTGCGAGCTCTGCACAGTGTTCACCTAAAGCTACCTGTAGAAGGTTGGTGGTGTTTTCCTGATCTTATCACTACCGCAGGCAGCTAAATAAGCTACAAGTTAGTTTTTTGGGAGCTCTGCACAGTGTTCACCTAACGCTACCTGTAGAAGGTTGGTGGTGTTTTCCTGATCCTATCACTACCGCAGGCAGCTAAATAAGCTACAAGTTCGTTTTTTGCAAGCTCTGCACAGTGTTCAGCTAAAACTACAAGTTAGTGTAGTGCGAGCTCTTCACAGTGTTCAGCTAAAGCTACCTGTAGAAGGTTGGTGGTGTTTTCCTGGTCCTATCACTACCGCAGGCAGCTAAATAAGCTACAAGTTAGTTTTTTGTGAGCTCTGCACAGTGTTCAGCTAAAACTACAAGTTAGTTTTTTGCGAGCTCTGCACAGTGTTCAGCTAAAGCTAACCTGTAGAAGATTGGTGGTGTTCTCATACTGCAGGCAGACAGTTGATTTTGCTAGCTGCAGTATCAGTATATATATATATATATATATATCCCAGCTTAGTGCAGCTACAGGCCATTAGTATGTCTGGAAGGCCAACAAAGAGAGGCAGACAGTCACAAGCCAATAAAAGAGGGCAAGCAGGCTCTGTGTCTAGAGGCAACAGTGCTGGTCGTGGAGACGGTGCATCCTCATCAGCACGTGGCCATGGGACACGCTTGGCCTTTTTTTCGGCAGCTGGCCGGTTTGAGCCGCAACATGCGGAAGACTTGGTGGAGTGGATGACCAAGCCGTCCTCATCCCCCTCATCCTCTCTCACCCATGCTTTGTCTGGCAAAGCAGCTGCCAACATGGCCTCTTCCCTCGGCTCAATGGCATCAGTGACACCTTCCCTAGCCCCACCATGTCCTCCTGAGGAGTCCCTAAAACTGTTTGACCACAGTGTTGGGTACATGCTCCAGGAGGATGCCCAGCGTTTAGAAGGCTCTGATGATGATACTGAGATAGATGAAGGCAGTATTGTGAGCACGGACAGAGGGGGTGCCCAAGAAGGACAGCAATCTGGCAGTCATGCTCCCCCTGCTGCAGCATACTGCCAGGTTTGCTCCAGTGATGAGGAGGGAGGGGATGATGAGGTCACTGACTCAACGTGGGTGCCTGATAGGAGAGAGGAGGAGGAGGAAGCACATCACCAATGAGGCAGGATGCCCTCCAGGGGCCAGCCTAAGGGCAGCACACTGACTGCATCACACCCCAAAGCTCCGCATGTGCAGGGCGCTGCTGTCTCTGCACATTATTCCAAAAGTTCTTTGGTGTGGGCCTTTTTTGAAATGAGTGCATCAGATCGCACCGCTGCTATTTGAAACATATGCCTCAAGCATATCTCGCGTGGCCAAAACATCTCCTGCATGGGCACCACATGCTTGACCAGACATATGTTGACCTGCCATGCAGTTTGTTGGCAAGCGTATCTAAAAGACCCACACCAAAGAACAAAGAGGACCTCTCCTTGCTCCTCATCAGCTGAGATCTCCAACCCCACTATACCTTCAGTCCTCTCTGAGACCTGCACTGAGAAGAATGAAGGTGTAAAATTAGGTGTGTCACAGCCAAGTACTTGTGGGCAATCTGCTTTCGGTACACCGACGTCAGATTGTACCAGGCAAATTTCCCTGTCCCAGCTGCTGCACCGCCAAAAGAAGTTCGCTCCCAGCCATCAACATGCCCAGTGGTTGAATGCTAGCTTGACAAAATTGCTAGCAGTTCAACTGCTGCCTTTTCAGTTGGTAGACTTTGCCCCCTTCCGTGAGTTTGTGGAATGTGCGGTTCCTCAGTGGCAGGTACCCAAACGCCACTTTTTCTCACGGAAGGCAATTCCGGCTCTCTACCGGCATGTGGAAGGCAATGTCTTGGCCTCGCTGGACAGGGCGGTCAGCGGTAAGGTGCATATTATCACTGACTCATGGTCCAGCAGGCATGGACAGGGACGTTACCTAAGTTTCACCGCGCATTGGGTGACTCTGCTGGCAGCTGGGAAGGATGCAGGACAAGGTGCAGTAGTGTTGGAGGTTGGTCTGCCACCACGCCTCCAAAATGCCACTACTAATGATTGTGACACACCTCTCTCCTCCACCCCCTCCTCTTCTTCTTCCTCCATGGCCGCTTCCTGTGCTTTGTCCTCGGAACCAGCGGTGCTCCGTAGCCGTTCAAGGGGCTATGCAAGTATGCAGGCCAAAAGATGCCATGCGGTGCTTGAGCTGGTGTGCTTGGGGGACAGGAGCCACACTGGGGCAGAGGTTCTGTCAGCTCTGCAGGGGCAGGTTCAGAGGTGGTTGACGCCATGCCAACTTAAGGCAGGAATGGTGGTTTGCGACAATGGCACCAACCTCCTCTCTGCCCTCTGACAGGGACAAATGACCCATGTGCCCTGTTTGGCTCACGTCCTTAACTTGCTGGTTCAGGAGTTCTTGGGCAGGTACCTGGGCTTACAGGATGTCCTGAGGCAGGCCAGGAAAGTCTGTGTGCATTTCCGCCGGTCATATAATGCCAGTGGTCGGCTGGCAGACCTCCAAAAGGAGTTTAACCTGCCCAAGAACCGCCTAATCTGTGACATGCCCACCAGGTGGAACTCAACGTTGGCCATGCTGCAGCAGCTGCACACGCAGCAGAGGGCCATCAATGAGTACCTGTGCAACTATGGCACCAGGACAGGGTCAGGGGAGCTTGTTTTTTTTCCCCACGCCAGTGGGCCATGATCAGGGATGCATGCACTGTCCTGTCACCATTTGAGGAGGCCACGAGGATGGTGAGCAGTGACAGTGCATGCATCAGTGACACTGTCCCCCTTGTCCACCTGTTGGAGCACACGCTGCATGGAATAATAGACAGGGCACTTGAGGCAGAACAGAAGCAGGAAGAGGAGGACTTCCTTAGCTCTCAAGGCCCCCTTTATCCAGACAGTGTTCCTGCGTGCCCACCGATCACACAGGCAGAGGACGAGGAGGAGGAGGATTGTGTCAGTATGGAGGTGGAGCCTGGCACTCAGCATCAGCAGCAGTCTCTAAGGGATCAGTCCCAAGAAACACATGGACTTGTGCGTGGCTGGGAGGAGGTGGCTGCGGACCATGTCGTCCTTAGTGACCCAGAGGACTCCGGACCGAATGCCTCAGCAAACCTACGCTGCATGGCCTCCCTGATCCTGCAAAGCCTGCGTAAGGATCCTCGTATTCGTGGTATCAAGGAGAAGGACCAATACTGGCTGGGAACCCTCCTTGATCCACGCTACAAGGGTAAGGTTGCGGACTTTATCTTGCCATTGCAGAGGGAGCAGAGGATGAAACATCTTCGGGAGGCCTTGCAGAAAGGTCTGTGCAGCGCGTTCCCAGAGACTGGGAGGTTACAAACTCCTGTTTCTGGACAACGTGTTGCTGAGGCTTTAGTCAGTCAAAGAAGGAGCGGTGGAGAAGGTGGCCACCTGACTGATGCGTTCAGACAATTTTTTAGTCCGCAGCCCCAATTTATGATCGGTTCCAGCAACCATCGCCAGCGTCTGTTTTACATGGTGCAGGAATACCTAGGGGCAAGATCTGATTTGGACACCTTTCCCACCGAAAATCCTCTGGGTTACTGGGTCTTGAGGATGGATCACTGACCAGAGCTTGCACAGTATGCAACTGAGCTACTGGCCTGTCCTGCATCCAGCATTCTTTCGGAACGCACATTCAGTGCTGCTGGAGGCTTTGTAACCGATCACAGGGTGCGTCTGTCCACAGACTCCGTCGATTGACTGACCTTCATAAAAATGAATCAGTCTTGGATCACCACCAGCTACCAAGCACCTGATGCTGATGTAACCGAATAATTCTTTTTGAAATGTCAGATCCCTTCAAAGACTGCCCATGCTGATGCTGAGTGACTATCCTGAGTAATTATCCTCTTCCTCCTCAATGATCACGCTGATAGCTTGTAAGAACATTTTTGGTTCTGGGCGCCGCCACCAGTGCCTAAGGCTCAATTTTTCAGCCCCTGTTTAACAGGGGCATGTAATTACAATTTTTGATGCAATATTTTGCAGCAGGGCTCGTTCCTGCGTTCCAACTAGAGTATCTGTGAGGGGTTGCAGTGTTGTGGCACCAGTGCCTAAGGCCCAATTTTTCAGCCCCTGTTTAACAGGGGCGTGTAATTACAATTTTTGAGGCAATACTTTGCAGCAGAGCTCGTTCCTGCATTCCAACTAGAGTATCTGTGAGGGGTTGCAGTGTTGTGGCACCAGCACCAGTGCCTAAGGCCCAATTTTTCAGCCCCTGTTCACCAGGGGCATGTAATTACAATTCTTGATCTAATATTTCACAGCAGGGCCCGTTTCTGCGCCCACCAAGAGCGAGTGAGGACTTACAGTGTTGTGGCACCAGCACCACCACCACCACCAAAGGCTCAATTTTTCTGCCCCTGTTCAACAGGGGCATGTAATTACAATTTTTGATCTAATATTTCACAGCAGGGCCCTGTGAGGGCTTACAGTGTTGTGGCCACAACAACACCTCAGGCCAAAATTTCTGCTGAGTATATAGGGCAGGCCCCTACTTTCAAACATCCAACTTACAAACGATTCCTACTTGCAAATGGAAGGAGACAACAGGAAGTGAGATGAAATCTACCCCTAGGAAGGGAAATTCTCTCCTGTAAGAGTTAATATGGGAAAAACATTTCTCCTTTCCACTGATGCTTTATCACCAATCCTTGTTTCACAAAAAAACCAAAATTTTCAAAAAACATTTGTCATTGGGACAAAAAGTGAGGTGAAATCTTCTGAAGAGGAGCACAGACAGCAAAACAAATGTCACAGGGGCGATAACCCTTCCCCATGTTTTCCAAAAAGCTTAAAATAGATTTTTTGCCTGGAGCTAAACATGTTAAAAATGTACCAGTTCAAAATTACAAACAGATTCTACTTAACAACAAACCTACAGTCCCTGTCTTGTTTGCAACGCCTGTATACTGCTGTTCAGAGTACAGAGCCTGTATACTGCTGTTTCCTTTTTTAATTTGGGTGCGGGGTTCCCCTTAATATCCATACAAGACCCAAAGGGCCTGGTAATGGACTGGGGGGGTACCCATGCCGTTTGTCTCACTGATTTCCATCCACATTGCCAGGACCCGACATTACATTAAAGCCGCAAGCAGTTTTAAATGACTTTTTTTCCTTTAAAAATGACATTTTGTGCAGGGACTGTTCTAAGCACGGGAAACACGCGCCACTTTACAGGCATACTATAGACACCCCCCAGGTACGATATTTAAAGAAATATTTCACTTTTTTTTTTTTTTTTTACTTTAACCACTTCAGCCCCGGAAGGTTTTACCCCCTTCCTGACCAGAGCACTTTTTACAATTCGGCACTGCGTCGCTTTAACTGCTAATTGCGCGGTCATGCAATGCTGTACCCAAACGAAATTTGCGTCCTTTTCTTCCCACAAATAGAGCTTTCTTTTGATAGTATTTGATCACCTCTGCCGTTTTTATTTTTTGCGCTATACACGGAAAAAGACCGAAAATTTTGAAAAAAAATGATATTTTCTACTTTTTGTTCTAAAAAAAATCCAATAAACTCAATTTTAGTCATACATTTAGGCCAAAATGTATTCGGCCACATGTCTTTGGTAAAAAAAATGTCAATAAGTGTATATTTATTGGTTTGCGCAAAAGTTATAGCGTCTACAAACTAGGGTACATTTTCTGGAATTTACACAGCCTTTAATTTATGACTGCCTATGTCGTTTCTTGAGGTGCTAAAATGGCAGGGCAGTACAAAACCCCCACAAATGACCCCATTTTGGAAAGTAGACACCCCAAGGAATTTGCTGAGAGGCATGTTGAGCCCATTGAATATTCATTTTTTTTGTCCCAAGTGATTGAACAATGACAAAAAAAAAAAAAAAAAATTACAAAAAGTTGTCACTAAATGATATATTGCTCACACAGGCCATGGGCATATGTGGAATTGCACCCCAAAATACATTTAGCTGCTTCTCCTGAGTATGGGGATACCACATGTGTGGGACTTTTTGGGAGCCTAGCCGCGTACGGGGCCCCGAAAACCAATCACTGCCTTCAGGATTTCTAAGGGCGTACATTTTTGATTTTACTCCTCACTACCTATCACAGTTTTGAAGGCCATAAAATGCCCAGATGACATAAAACCCCCCCAAATGACCCCATTTTGGAAAGTAGACACCCCAAGCTATTTGCTTTGAGGCATGTTGAGTCCATGGAATGTTTTATATTTTGACACAAGTTGCGGGAAAGTGACAAATTTTTTTTTTTTTTTTTTGCACAAAGTTGTCACTAAATGATATATTGCTCACACAGGCCATGGGCATATGTGGAATTGCACCCCAAAATACATTTAGCTGCTTCTCCTGAGTATGGGGATACCACATGTGTGGGACTTTTTGGGAGCCTAGCCGCGTACGGGGCCCCGAAAACCAAGCACTGCCTTCAGGATTTCTAAGGGCGTACATTTTTGATTTTACTCCTCACTGCCTATCACAGTTTCGGAGGCCATGGAATGCCCAGGTGGCACAAACCCCCCCCAAATGACCCCATTTTGGAAAGTAGACACCCCAAGCTATTTGCTGAGAGGCATGGTGAGTATTTTGCAGCTCTCATTTGTTTTTGAAAATAAAGAAAGACGAGAAAAAAAATTTTTTTTTTTTCTTTTTTCAATTTTCAAAACTTTGTGACAAAAAGTGAGGTCTGCAAAATACTCACTATACCTCTCATCAAATAGCTTGGGGTGTCTACTTTCCAAAATGGGGTCATTTGGGGGGTTTTTTTGCCACCTGGGCATTCCATGGCCTCTGAAACTGTGATAGGCAGTGAAGAGTGAAATCAAAAATTTACGGCCTTAGAAAGCCTGAAGGCGGTGCTTGGTTTTCGGGGTCCCGTACGCGGCTAGGCTCCCAAAAAGTCTCACACATGTGGTATCCCCATACTCAGGAGAAGCAGCAGAATGTATTTTGGGGTGTAATTTCACATATTCCCATGGCATGTTTGAGCAATATATCATTTAGTGACAACTTTGCGCAAAAAAAAATAAAAAAAATAAAAAATTGTCTCTTTCCCGCAACTTGTGTCACAATATAAATTATTCCATGGACTCAACATGACTCTCAGCAAATAGCTTGGGGTGTCTACTTTCCAAAATGGGGTCATTTGGGGGGGTTTTGAACTGTCCTGGCATTTTATGCACAACATCTAGAAGCTTATGTCACACATCACCCACACTTCTAACCACTTGAAGACAAAGCCCTTTCTGACACTTATTGTTTACATAAAAAAATAATTTTTTTTTGCAAGAAAATTACTTTGAACCCCCAAACATTATATATATTTTTTAAAGCAAATGCCCTACAGATTAAAATGGTGGGTGTTTCATTTTTTTTTTTCACACAGTATTTGCGCAGCGATTTTTCAAACGCATTTTTTGGGGAAAAAACACACTTTTTTACATTTTAATGCACTAAAACACACTATATTGCCCAAATGTTTGATGAAATAAAAAAGATGATCTTGGGCCGAGTACATGGATACCAAACATGACATGCTTTAAAATTGCGCACAAACGTGCAGTGGCGACAAACTAAATACATTTTTAAAAGCCTTTAAAAGCCTTTACAGGTTACCACTTTAGATTTACAGAGGAGGTCTACTGCTAAACTTACTGCCCTCGATCTGACCTTCGCGGCGATACCTCACATGCATGGTGCAATTGCTGTTTACATTTGACGCCAGACCGATGCTTGCGTTCGCCTTAGCGCGAGAGCAGGGGGGACAGGGGTGCTTTTTTTTTTTTTTTTTTTTTTTTTCTTTATTATTATTATTTTTTTATCTTATTTTTAAACTGTTCCTTTCATTTTTTTTTTTTTAATCATTTTTATTGTTATCTCAGGGAATGTAAATATCCCCTATCATAGCAATAGGTAGTGACAGGTACTCTTTTTTGCAAAAATCGGGGTCTATTAGACCCTAGATTTCTCCTCTGCCCTCAAAGCATCTGACCACACCAAGATCGGTGTGATAAAATGCTTTCCCAATTTCCCAATGGCGCTGTTTACATCCGGCGAAATCTAAGTCATAAAATGCTCGTAGCTTCCGGTTTCTTAGGCCATAGAGATGTTTGGAGCCACTCTGGTCTCTGATCAGCTCTATGGTCAGCTGGCTGAATCACCGGCTGCATTTTCAGGTTCCCTGTTGAGACAGGAGAGCCAGAGAAAAACACGGAAGACGTTGGGGGGGAGGGGCATTCCCTCCCACTGCTTGTAAAAGCAGTCTAGAGGCTAATTAGCCGCTAGGATTGCTTTTACATGAAAGCCGACCGCTGGCTGAAAAGAATGATACCAAGATGATACCTAAACCTGCAGGCATCATTCTGGTATAACCACTCAAAGTCGTGAATGGCGTACCTGAAGACAAAAAAATGGTTAACAATAAAGCACAGTAAACGGTAAGGTATAAAAAATTGCATACCTGAAAAGCAAACATGATAAAACATAATAACAATAAAACATTGCAGAATAGAATACAGTAAAAAAGAGCAGAACAATAGAGAGAGAATAGAGAGAGAGAGAACAATAAAACGACAACTATTTTTTTTTATTTTATATTTTTGTATGTGTTTTTTTTTTTTTTTTTTTTTTTTTTACACTTTTTTTTGTAACTAACTTTTATAACTGTAACCGGTTCCAGGTTCGGGTCTCTCAAAATGCGATGGCATCTTGGGAGACCCTGTGAAAGTGTGCCTAGTCTGTGCAATGCTGTACCCTACGCTAATACTCAACTAGTGAATGGTAGCGTTCAAAACATTCACCAATGCAAAGACCAGGATTGTCAGGACAGGAGGGACAATAATAGCGGGTGTCACGCCTATATCCGCGCTTGCTGCAGACACGACATCTTTTTTGGGGGTTCGTTGGGTAGGGGTACTCGGGAGGACATAAAGAAAATGCCTCTCATGCAGCCGACTGCATTTGGTTGGGGATGTGAATGGGGGAAGTACGGGCGCTGCAGAAGCGGTGGGTTCCCAATTAGGATTGGCGAATGCAGCAGGAAGGGCACTATGGGCATGACGGGCCTGTGTTTGTCTTCTTGGTGGCAGCGGGACACTACTTGTGCTTGCCACCTCACCAGCTTGAACTGCACTTATGGGACTCGCCACGTCACCAAGTGTTACTGCAGTGCTGGTTTGACTACGACCGGGGTGTACTAGGCCGCTGGTGCTTGCCAGTTCACCAAAACGCTACCAAAAAAACTGTTAGCGATCGCAAGGATCAGGCCTGACTCTGCGAACGCTGCAGTTATGCGTTTAGTGTTTTGTAAGTGTCAGTGATCGATCGATACTGCACTTGGGTGGGCTGGGCTGGGCCGGGCGGAGGGGCAAAACGCAGGTGCTAGCAGGTATCTGGGCTGATCCCGCTAACACTGCGTTTGTGGGAACCCTAAACTGCTGGGGACGCTAGTATAGATCTGATCGGATCAGATATTGATCCGATCAGATACTATACCACTAAGGGAGGCGTATGCTGCGTGCGTGGGTGTTAGCGGTACTGGCGCTAACCTGACACTGCTTGGGGCTGGTGCTTGCCAGTTCACCAAAACGCTACCAAAAAAACTGTTAGCGATCGCAGGGATCAGGCCTGACTCTGCGAACGCTGCAGTTATGCGTTTAGTGTTTTGTAAGTGACAGTGATCGATCGATACTGCACTTGGGTGGGCCGGGCAGAGGGGCAAAACGCAGGTGCTAGCGGGTATCTGGGCTGATCCCGCTAACACTGCGTTTTTGGGAACCCTAAACTGCTGGGGACACTAGTATAGATCTGATCGGATCAGATATTGATCTGTACAGATACTATACCACTAAGGGAGGCGTATGCTGCGTGCGTGGGTGTTAGCGGTACTGGCGCTAATCTGACGCTGCCTGGGGCGACGCATATCACCGCCGGGCGATCAGGGGGCTAAACTTTTATTCGGTAATAAACGGCGGGTGCCCTGACACTATAAAAAATAAACGAACTAACCTGCGTCACCTGTAACAGTTATACGGTGATCAGTGGTGAAAGGGTTAACTAGGGGGCAATCAAGGGGTTAAAACATTTATTAGGTAGTATATGGGGGTCCCTGTCGCTATAAAACGCTGACGGCGAACCTAAATATTTACCTCACTAACTAGCGTCACCAGCGACACTAATACAGCGATCAGAAAAATGATCGCTTAGTGACACTGGTGACAGGGGGTGATCAAGGGGTTAAAACTTTATTAGGGGGGGTTAGGGGGGTATCCTAGACCTAAAGGGGGCCTAACACTCACTGCCCTAACACTGTAACTGTCACAAACTGACACTATGCAGTAATCAGAAAAAAAAAAAAAAAAAAAAAAAAAAAATACTGCTAATGTCAGTTTGTGACAGGGGGGGGGGGTGATTGGGGGGGGATCGGGGGGCGATCGGGGGGGGATCGGGGGTGTAAGGTATGCCTGGCATGTTCTACTGTGTGTGTTTGTGTTGTGTGCACTTACATGTCTTCTCTCCTCGGCGCTGGACGGAAACTGCCAGACCGAGGAGAGATGACATCACATCCTCTGCCTGTGTGAAACTACACACAGGCAGAGGAGGATTCCCATTGGCTGGGAGCGATCGCGAGGGGGGGGCCACGATCGGATGGTCTCCCCCTCGCCTCCCGACGCTCCCAGTCAGATGCCGACCGCCGCTGGCACCGGGGGGGGGTCCGATCGGACCCCCCGCCCGCGGGAGGCAGATCACGTATATATACGTGATTCTGCCTGCCCGTGCCACTCTGCCGACGTATATCTACGTTAGGCGGTCGGCAAGTGGTTAAGCATCATTAAAATCACTGCTCCCGAAAAAACGGCTGTTTTTAAAAGGTTTTTTTTGCATTGATACATGTCCCCTGGGGCAGGTCCCCAAACCCTTTTTAGGACAATACCAAGCAAATTAGCCTTTAAAATGAGCACTTTTGATTTAGAACGTTTGAGTCCCATAGACGTCAATGGGGTTCTAACGTTCGTGCAAATTTTCGGTCCGTTCACAGGTTCTGGTGCGAACCGAACCGGGGGGTGTTCGTCTCATCCCTATTGACAAGATTCTCCCGTGTAGTTCTGGGCTGATTCCTCACTGTGCTCATGATCATCGAAACTCCACAAGGTGAGATCTTGCATGGATCCCCAGACTGAGGGAGATTGACAGTTATTTTGTGTTTCTTCCATTTGCGAATAATCGCACCAACTGTTGTCACCCTTTCACCAAGCTGCTTGGCGATGGTCTTGTAGCCTATTCCAGCCTTGAGTAGGTCTACAATCTTGTCCCTGACATCCTTGGACAGCTCTTTGGTTTTGGCCATGGTGAATAGATTGGAATCTGATTGATTATTTGATTGATTGCTTCTGTGGACAGATGTCTTTTATATAGGTAACAAGCTGAGATTAAGAGCAATCCCTTTAAGATAGTGCTCCTAACCTCAGCTCGATACCTGTATAGAAGACACCTGGGAGCCAGAAACCTTGCTGTTTGATAGGGGATCAAATACTTATTTCACTCTTTAAAATGCAAATCAATTTATAACTTTTTTGAAATGCGTTTTTGTGGATATTTTTGTTGTTATTCTGGCTCTCACTGTTAAAATAAACCTACCACTAAAAATTATAGACTGATCATTTCTTTGTCAGTGCGCAAACGTACAAAATCAGCAGGGGATCTAATATTTTTTTCCCTCACTGTATTTAGGACACTTTAGATTTTTAGAACACTTTATTACTAGTAGTTCTATTGGTTTTTCGAGGTTTTAGAAGTGCAGATGAAAGAGTTTATGCACCTCTGGTCAAAATCTATGTTTTGTTGATTTTCTCCATGAAATGAAGTTATCACAACCTCTACAGGGAACAAACTGAAGCAAAGCATATTTCTGCAAGCGTTAATGCACAATTATTGCTTATTTTCTGGATTTAATGGACTAAAACACTTGGGCACCGTTCAAGATCATCCAGTGGTGTTTTCTATTGTAAGTTCTAAAAAAATTACTAAGTCTAAGTCAGGTAAGGACAACTCTGGAGCCTGATAAAATATATCAAGCTCAAGGTGATGCCACAGGTCTCTCAGAGAAAGTAAGTGGGATCTAATAATAATGATAACTACCAGCTCTGATAAAGCGGGGGGGGGGGGGGGCGAAGGAGGGACCTCATCTACTTTGCTAAGTTCACAGAGCTCAAAGATTAGACATTCAGGAGATATATTTTTGGGGATATTTATTATAGCAAAAAGTTAAAAATATTGCATTCTTTCCAAACTTGTCAGTCTTTTATAGTTTATAGCACAAAAAATAAAAACTGCAGAGGTGATCAAATACCACCAAAAGAAAGTTCTATTTGTGGGGGACAAAAAAGGACCCAATTTTGTTTGGGTACAGCATCGCACGGCTGCGCAAGGGTCAGTTAAAGCTACGCAGTGCCGTATTGCAAAAAATGCTCTGGTCATTAAGGGGGTAAAATCTTACGGGGCTGAAGTGGTTAAAACACTATAATCCAAAAGAGATGAAATCAACCCTGAACTACTTTAAGAACAAAATATTAAGTACTTAAATCTAATAAAATATCTGTAGGTCGATCTAAACCATGCAAAATAACAGATAATATTTTAACTAAAAGTTGACAACAAAAAGAGCAGAAAAATGTGTAAAGCAAAAATAGGAAAAATGTTAGCTGGCCAGCTACAAGAGATATTTGGAGGCTGCAATCTTTGCCAAAGGAGTTGATACTAAGTACTGATCAACAGTTTGTCCAAACAATTGAATGTAACATATGTTATGTTTTACTTTTTACAGACTGTTTAATTCATCAAAAATTGTATTGTGCAATTACATTTACAGAAACCCTTTCAAATGTACATGTTTAAAAGTTGTATTAACTTTTATTCACTGTCCTGAATTTAATTTTTGCAAAACTTAGGCCCCTTTCACACGATCGGACCGTTCAGGTCCGCCTGTCAGTTTTGACGGCGGACCTGAACGGGCGATCCATGTTAGCCTATGGAGCGTCGGATGTCAGTGGAGACATGTCCGCTGACATCCGACCCCGTCCGATCCGCTAAAAGCAGACGTATGGCTCTACGTCCAGATCCGTCGCTGGCGGATCGGATCGGGTGAGATCTGACGAAAACGGACACGCTGTCCGTTTTCGTCCGATCCCTCCATAGGCGGCAGCGGCGCCTGACAAGCCCCTCCCCGCTCAGTGAGCAGAGAGGGACCTGTCATCCACTGGCTCAGCGGAGATCAACGGACTGATCTCCCGCTGAGCCGGCGGACCGAGGCGGGCTCCGTAGAAACGGAGCCCGCCTCGTGTGAAAGGGGCCTTAACGTCTGCTGCAAGTAGTGGTCTGGCTTTTGGGAAGAGTTTTGCAAAAATCAAAATGCCTTGATGATTGGATATCAGTCTAGAGCAGGGACAACAAAGAGCCAGTTTACTGTCCTTCAGACTTTAGGGGGGCCAGACTGTGACCAGGGGAAGTAGAAAATGTCCTTGCGTCCAGTGGGAGTAAACAATGCCCTATCTTTGGCATCAGTTGAAGAAATAGTGCCCTATTGTTGGTGTCAGTGGGAGGAATTGTGCCCTTTTAATGGTGTCAGTGGGAGGAATAGTGCCCCGAGTGCCGGATAGAGGCAAGCAAAGGTTCACATCCGGCCCCCAGGCCGCAGTTTGAGAGTACTCTGAGGCAGGCTGTATTTGCATGCAGACCTAGGTCTATGTGATGATGAGTCTCCATGACTGAAAAAAATGAAATCTGATAAATGAATGGGGGCGGGCCAGGGGCAGTAATGATAAGAAATAAATGACTAGACAATACTGGGGTTCCTGCAGCCAGGACATGCGGGGGGGGGGGGGGGCTCTATCTGGCTTGTTTCAGCTTCTAATGTAAACTGGGTTGAGATCACAGTAGAAAGATGAAGGCATTTCTCTACAGAATAGAAACCTGTACAACTGGGAAAGGTTGAAGGTAAGGTTAGAGTTCAACTTTAATGTAAATTATAAACAAGTACTGAAGATTTACTAAAGGCAAATAGACTGTGTACTTTGCAAGTGCAGTTCCACTAATTTTCCCTGGAGCGTAGGCAGGCCATAGATTATACGATTTTCTTTCCTGCAACCGCGAGTTGCAGAATAGAAAATCACTCAATTGTATTCTCCCGGCGTGGAGGGGTTTGGTGTTGGCAATAATCGCATACTGAAAATCCAACATGCTGGTTGTACACAAGTTGATCGACTTGGATACAATCAGCCTGCCCATACATGCATCGGATATCAGCCAGTCCCTTTTGAACCGCCTGAGATTAGAATCGTCTATGGTGGTTTAGTGAATGTGGTGAAGGTTCAGAAGCTCTTGGGAAAAAGAGTGCAACTTCACTTGCAAAGTAAATCCACCCTCTGCACAAAAAACTCCTTACTACTACCTTATCTTTTGATATAGTTATCTGTAAGAGGTGTAAAATTCCAATTGGTGCCCACCTAGGCTGTCTTCAGAGTAATACGTATTATTAAGTGCAGACTACGTTATGGTTAAAATGCTTAAAATAAACCAGAAAAAATCTGATAAAGCATTAGGAGGAGATGATGAAGCATTAAAAGGTATTAACATATAATATCATGGATGTGTAGGCAAATATGATATGGTTGTTCTTGAAACAAATACTTCAAATGACTAAACTAAAATGGGTCAGAGGAGAAATTGTGTATAAAAAGAAAGATCACTATTCTGTCAAGTCATTCTGTTTCGCACTGTTTCTCCATGTGATTCTCAGGCAGCCACAATAGATAAGAATCTGAAATAAGGTATGACTTCTCCTGAACAACTGCTAGCCTAATGAGAATCTTCAATGGCACAAAAGCTGCTCAGACCTCATGGTACAGGAAAATATTCTGGCATATATGAAACCTTTTCTTTCTCTAGCATGATAATCATGTATTGTATAATCTGTTCATCTCATCAACTAAATTAAAGCTGAACTGAAACCTATGCATTGAAAGACATAAATTATTACAACCTGGTAATCTTTAATACTGATCAATAGTACTTAATTATTAAATGTAGTTTTAAAATGCAATCAGTCTAAGCACCTGCATTTGATCCTGTATCCTCATCTGTACAGCAGGGCTGGAGTGTGAGAGGAAGAAGCAGTACAAGGAGACAAGTAAATCATGTGCAGGCAACAAGCATGCTGATTGGAACAAAAAGGATAATGAAAATGAAGGATGAAATCATTGCTGTGCAGTTTATCCTTTGACTGTCCAGTGACAGGCTGGGATGGGTCCAGGGCAACCTGGGCTCAAAGAAAGTAGTTTGCAGGATGCTCTTCATTAGAATGAGGAGATCTAGTGAAAGAAAAGACTGTGGGAAAACCTCTGGACTGAAGGCGAATATTGCAGCAAAAGCTGGTAATCTATTATTTGTTTTATATTGTTATTTTTGTCTAGAAGTCGGCTTTAACCTAAAGAATTGAAGTCTGGGTTAGCTGCTGTCTGCACAACTCATACAATAATTTGTTTAATTATTTATATAGCCCAAATGAAGATTAGAACACCACAAGATGCTTCCTTTGAAATGTGTCCTGTGCTCAGACGGTTTTACAAATTCCAACACAGCCTCATGTCATAAATGCTGAAGGTTGAAGAGTGCATAGACGGCTGTCCTACAAACCTTGTTAATGGCAAGTATGAAAAATATATATATATATATTGCTAATAGTGTAATTAGCATATTTTAATATATCCAAGGCATACAAAAATTTGGCAAACAAGCTTTTAATCCCAAGGACTGTGCAAAGGACAAAGACACATCACTTGCATACAAAAGGAAGAATATTTCTCATCAGTGTGAGTTCTACAGTAAGTAAAGCGAATGAGCAAAGGAATGGTTTAGGGTTAGAACCGCTTTCAGATTTGTCTTGAAGTCTGTGACCCCATGAGGTAAGATTACCACTGTCCCAGTGAGAGGGAATCGGAGGGACAGGACGAAAAAAATTTACAAGGGAAACATAAGCAGCAACAAAAACACATTTTTAGTACAGTGAGGAAAGGTTGGACCTCGTGAGGTTTTTATGCTGTCTATACCTTCCTGTCCTGGTGGCCATCATTCTTCCAGATTCCCAGTCCTGGTATCACAAGGGTTTAACTGAAACACACAATAAGGGGAAATTACCCCAATGGAGTCACTGAGGCCAATTAAACCTTACAGAGGTTCTAACCCCTCTCTACTCTATTTAAAACCAAAAGAAGTTCTGTCCAGAGTTGGATTTTAAAAACAAATGTATACTGTTCTTGCAATACATAATACTCATAGTTCTCTATTACTAGAGGCGAAGAGGGCAATTTTTTAATTCTGGGAAGTAATCTGACTTCCCATTGGATGTTATGAAGACATTTTTTTTCTTCTAGAGTGGAAAAATCAGCAAAAGCTGTCAAGGTCGTTTATTTTTACTTCCTCTGGACCAAAGCTACAGGAGATGTGAGGGGCTGTAATTGATTGATATGATTCTTTCTTTTACTTTTTTAAAGATGAACTCCAGGATAAATTAACATTGTTTAACTACAAGTGTAGCTCTACCCCCGCAGGGTCCACTGACTAGAATGGATCCTCTGTTCCTTGCTTTGACCTCCCCAAGAACTTAAGCCCCTCTGACACACTAGGTTAAATAAACAAAGCATGCAATATCACAGAACATCAATGATGGCAATAGCTGACACCCAGTAATGGTACTCTATCAAGAAACTGTGGATAGTAACTGTCAAGTAAGGCTTGCCTAAAGTTACTATGGTGCTCCAGTACCCATACAGAGGCGCAGGCACAGGCCAGTGGGTAGCTGTGTAGGTATGCTCAGGTTTGCGCATATGCACACATGCATGCCTGGGTGCACACATCCCTTACTTACACCGGTGCCAAATGGTCTATTTAAACTGGTCTGCTGCACTGGCCCATTGCTGTCTGATCTACAATGTTTCCGTGTAACCTGTTATCCATTCCTGTTCTTGATCCATTGTTGCTGACCAGGCTTGCCTCTAACTACGCTTAAATGCCTCCTGACCTGACCCGACTTGTCTCTGGAATCCGCCTCTGTCTTCTGCTTAACCTGATCTGCTCCACCATTGCCGACCTTGGCCAGCACTCTGACTACTTTTCATCCTGCCACTTATGCCTAATGCTACCGTGACCATCTGCTACCATGTGAGTGTACATCTTTATTACTTTGAATAAAGGGATTTGTGTTGCATTGTAAAGCTCTATGCCAGTTCTTCTCTTTGAGTGGAGGAGCCAATAAAGATTGATATTGGTGGTGATTCATACCGGAAACCAGTGGTAAGATATCCAGAAGGGAGAGATTGGAGGAGCACTAGACATAGACCCCTTACAGGGGAAGGCGCAGTTGACCTATTGATTGCAACAATAGGTCCATATGTTCAGGTGAGAGCACATTATTAATGGTGATGGAACTTGAGAACTGGTGTATGCAAAGGACTAAGAAAGACAGCATATTCCCATTGTTTGGATAAGGCACTATTGAAGAGATTCAACCAGCGGATATTTTTGCATGATTTACACTCTTTGATGCGGTGTCATTAACAAGTTTTCTTTGTGGTTTATGATTATATGAGAGGGTACAATAATAGTACTTCTACTATGTGCAATAGTGTGATATGTTTTTATTTTTTTTATATAATTTGTGGCAATACTATATAAGGATCTTTATTGATCATATTTTTATTTAATTGTGTAGTGAAATTATGATCACATAGTAAGACACACTAAGAGGCACGGTGGTGCTGTGCTACACTTTGTATTTGCATTCGTGCAATGCATTACGACTCCGCGTCCTGCTTTATCCTGCCAGCTAAGTGCCTGCTGACTAGTTCTCTACTTACCTGGTTCTTGCCAGCCTGCTCAGCACTGACAACCTGTCATCTGCCTACCAGATGTCTACTAGTCCGCTGCCTTCCAGTCCAGGGTCTGCTGATACCTACCTGCCACTAGTCAGTGGTCCTTCCTTCTCTGCCATCCATCCGTCAGCCTGTCAAGCCCCTGCTGCTACCTACTGTTTCCACCTTCTGACTCATCTCTGGAGAAGCACCAGCTACCTGAGTGCACAGACTGCTAGACAATCTACAGGCACTCATACCTCTCCATGCTCTTGTTCCTTCTGTCACTACCAGGGGTCTTTGAACTGGAGCTGTAAGGGAGGCTGTCCTCTTCACATCAGGCTCCACCACCAGGTATGTGACAGTAACAAAAGAAAGCATAAAGATAAGTTGGCAGTAATAATAACACAATTTGGCATACAGTTTGATCTCTAGCAAGCACTCAGTAGCAAGTGCTAAACCAGTGTAAACAGTAACAAGGCCACTGAAGTGCAGCAATGGTTAGTAATGAAGCTTAATTAACTGTGTTCCCTGCCAAGGTGTCTTACTGGTGGCTATGCTAGGCCTAGGCTCATTGGGCAGAGGTACCCGTTAAATGAATAATAAGTAGGGGCTAGTAGAATGGCTTCATAGGGGCAGTTCTTTATGAAGTTCTTCTGCCAGCTATAGTTGGGGCGCTTTTAAGAGGTGTTGTTGCACTTAATGACAGTCTTGATAAACCAGTATGCAGTATAGGTGGAGTATAGGTGTGGTACAGGTGCAGTCTAAGTGCAGTATAGATGCAGCAAAGGTGCAGTCCAGGTGCGGTATGGGTGCAAATGATGCAGTCATTATGCAAATGATGGGCAGTTCACCCTTTCACTGGTTCTTGGGGTGCGACTGAAAATTTCCCGCTGTAGAAAAGAGCCCCTTGTTATACAGATGTTTCTGATAGTCAGGAGTGTGAAAGAGGGTGGTGAGAGCATTCTCCAATCTCCCTACAGCAAAAGCAGTACTGATGTGATTTCTGCAGTCCCCGCTGCTCTTTCCCTGGTGTCACTGCCTTCTGGATCCAGTCCCCACTGGTTTGGCCTCCCGCTGTATGTGGGCATACAGGAAAATTTGCCCTCATGGATTCCCCAGTGCACCAAGAAGAAGTTCTTAGATAAGTCCAGTAAAAATGATATCACCACTGCCTATGGGAACTGTAGTGTAAAGGGTCCATGAGTCCCACTCTATGACTGCTACCCTGAACTTCAATTCTGTATAGAAGTCCATGGGCTTCCCCAGGTATAGCTTTCCACATGCTGGCTGGAGGGGATAGTGCAACACAATGTCCAACATAACAGTAAAAAGTGAAAAGTGAAAGAAAACTGACTGTAAAGAGTGCAATGTCTCCTCTATGTTTCTGTAGTCCAGCACCTGGCTACACAATTGTGTATAAGAATGTCTATTCTTACTTGAATCTTAGTGTGCTTTGTATATTTCAACCAAATCCAGCATGAAACTTTGCCTTTTTTTCAGGATAGTTCTGCTGCCCTTAGTCAGACAGCCTTGATGTCAAAGGGAGCCACACCCCAAAACATGTATCCACGCTCATTAATGTCACATATGACATAATCACGGCCATCTGGTTGGCCTGCAGCACTTCCTTGCCAACCACAGTGGTTCTCATCCATGTGCTTTACACATACAGTCTGCTGCTTCTGTTGGCTCTTCCTGGTGTTCCCATGTTTAACTTCCTGGTTCCAAGCACATTACATCACATCCATCCAGAGGGGCTTGCTCACCATTGACTACCTGAAAGATTGCCACCTGCTGGAGAATTATTTCTATGCTTATTAATACCTTGTACATGTAAGTGCATAATTATTGTTTTGGTATTTTAAAATGTTTTATTAAGTACTACACTTAGTTAGCTGTGCTTTCCCTCCTTTTTTTTTCATTTATACATAATTAAAATTTGGTGACAGCTGTAGCAACAAAAAGAGAAGATCAATCAAGAAATGTTACAGGAGAAAAATGTATGAACTAATGTGTGCCTATAACGTATGATATACAGTATGGTTGTATATCAAACTCCCTAACCACCGTTCACCTAACATTGATTTAATAATTCGGGTTGAAATATATTTTAAAGGACAGAACTATATGGATCATGATTATATATGTGTACTACCTAAATAATGTATAAAGAAAGTAGTGCACAAGCTGTAAATATAACTTCATAGATTTTCTAGCTGTTTTAGAAAAATGCCAAGGCAGAAACATATGATCACATCCAAAGAGACTACAGGCAGCGAAGAGCAGGAAGGGGATAGTGACAGATCAATATGGTATCCAATTCGGGATCGGAAACAAGTAAAACCTCTGTAAATAATGTCATTAATCTGTCCCAGAGGACTTTAACTGATAATGAGCTTGATGTTTTTGCCAAAAGGTCTTGTTTTTAGTTGTGATAGACATTTAGATTGAAGATACTCTTGAAGGTCAACATGTATGTAGAAGCTGACATATCTGTGAGCTGGATGAGCAAAATAAAATGGTGCTATGAATTCATGTCTTAAAGGAGATCTGCAGTGCATTTTCAAAGATTTTACTTATTGTATGCAATATTACCTTATTAAAAAGACCTTTAAAAACCTTAATGTATATTATGAACAAGTAAAGAATTGTTAGTCGTTTAAATCATAACTGCCAACAAAACAGTTTTTCAATTTTAGATAACTATATTTTAGCAAGATAATGTGCACCAAGAACTTCTATTAACTAGTTTCAAGAGCAAATCCTTTGGAATCCATCAAATGGCAGCAAAGAGTGCAAAATAGCCAAATGGAAAACAGACATTTCAAGCCACATACGGCTCTTTCTCAAGTCATGATTTGCATACAGTTTGATTTGGTAATCTCTGGGTCTATTAATTGTTAAGTATTTTGACATTTATGGCCCATTCACACAATCATAAAATCATACAAAAAATACCGCTTTCGAAGTGATCGTACGATAATCTGATTGTTAGTACACAGCTTTCATTCGAAATTATCCGAAGGGACAAACACAAAAATATTTCTCGTACTATAACAGATGGTATGATTTTTAATGAATCAGTACCGTTTTTGTCCGAAAAGACAATACAAATACAATACAATACAATACAATACAATACATTTCATCACTTCCAGAATTTTATTCTGTCATATGACAATTTTCATACTTTAGTAACCTCTTCGTTTTTGACTAGCATGCAAAAAAAAAAAAAAAAAAAACAGACAATCATTCCTCCGATAATCTCATTGGGTGTACTAGGATTTAGATTTCACTTATAGTGTATATAAACCCTAACAATGGACTTCTATTCTTTGCTACCTTTTTATCTGTTAAATATAACACTGAAAGTGATTTGTTGTATCTCTTTTAAAAGTGCAAAAAATACCTGTTGATCATGTTAGAAACTCACAGTTGCCCTGTACCCTCTTCTCACTTCTCTAATAAGCCCTCCTAGTTCTTATCCAGGACTAGAGAATAATTAGGGTCCTTTCACACAGGCGATTCACCTGGCGGACTCCACTTTGCTCAGCAGGGGATCGCTCCGTTGATCCCCGCTGAGCAAGCAGATGACAGGTCCGTCTCTGCTCACTGTGCTGTGACGAACCTGTCAGAGCCCTGCTCTCCTCTATGGGGAGATCGGATGAAAACAGACCGCCTGTCAGTTTTCATACGATCCCGTCCAATCCAAGATAGCAGCAGGTTTCATCGCTGATCGGAAAGCCCATGTGATAGGGGCCTTAGTGTCTATGTTGTAGAGATAACAGATTGGGTGGGTTTAAATAGTAGGGATGAGCCTAACATTCCCCCCCCCCGAACACCGTTAAAGTCTATGGGACGCATATGTGAAAAATCAAAAGTGCTCATTTTAAAGACTTATATGCAAGTTATTGACATTAAAAGTGTTTGGGGATCCGGGTCCTGCCCCTTGGAACATGTATCGATGAAAAAAAAGTTTAAAAAACTGCAGGTTTTTTGAGAGCAGTGATTTTAATTTTAAATATCGTGCCTGGGGGGGGGGGGGGGGGGGTGTCTCCTTAGTCTGCCTGTAAAGTGGCACATCTTTCTCGTGTTTATAACAGTACCACAGCAAAATGAAATTTCTAAAGGAAAAAATGTCATTTAAAACTGCTTGTGGCTGTAATGTATTGTCGGATCCCGGCAATATAGATAAAAATACCAAGAATACCAAAAAAAAATGGCGTGGATGTCCTCCCCAAAATTCATACCAGGCCCTTCAGGTCTGATATGGATTTTAAGGGGAGCCCCGCACCAACATTTTTTTAAAAATGCTGTGGGGGTCCCCCAGGCCCCCAGGCACTATATACTCTGAAAAGCAGTATATATACTATACGGCCTGCCCCATATACTCTGCAGAAAAACTGAGCCTTGGGTGTTGGTGGTACCAGAACACTGTAAGCCCTCACAGTTACTCTTGTTGGGGGCAGGAACGGGTCTTGCTGTGAAATATTATATAAAAAATTGTAATTACATGGCCCTGTTAAACAGGGGCAGAAAAATTGGGCCTTGAATGGTGGTTGTGGTGCTACAACACTGTAACCCCTCACAGATACTCTTGTTGGGCACAGGAACGAGCCCTGGTGTGAAATATTATATCAAAAACTGTAATTACATGCCCCTGTTAAACATAGGGCCTTGGGTGCTAGCATCATCAAGATTAAGGAGGAATAGGATAGTCAGCATAGGCAGTCATCAAGGGATTCCAGATCCATAGCAAATTAAATCAGTTACATCAGCATCAGGTGCTTGATAGCTGCTGATCCAAGACTGATTCATTTTTATGAATGTGAGACAATCAACAGAGCCTGATCCATTACAAACCCTCCAGCAGCACTGAATATGCATTCAGAAGGCATGCTGGATGCAGGACAGGCCAGTAGCTCAATTGCATACTGAGCAAGTTCTGGCCAGTGGTCCATGCTCAAGACCCAGTAACCCAGTTGATGCTCTGTTGGAAAGGTGTCCAAGTCTGCTCTTGCCCCTAGATATCCCTGCACCATATAATGCAGACGCTGGCGATGGTTGCTTGAACTGATCAGACTTTGGCGCGGAGGACTGAAAAATTGTTTAAAGGCATCGGTCAGCCAGCCACCTTATCCACCACTCTTCCTCTGACTGAATGAAGCCTCAGGAAATGGTAACCTTCCAGGGTCTGGAAATGCATTGCACAAACCTTTCTTCAAGACCTCCTGAAGATGTTTCATCCTCTGCTACCTCTGCGAAGGCAGGATGAGTTCTGAAACTTTACCCTTGTAATGTGGATCAAGAAGGGTTGCCAGCCAGTAATGATCCCTCTCCTTGATACCACGAATCCTAGGGTCCTTTCGCAGGCTTTGCAGAATCAGGGAGACCATGCAGCATAAGTTTGCAGAGGCATTCGATTCTGAGTCCTCTGGGTCACTAAAGATCACATTATCCATAACTACCTCCTCCCAGCCACGTAAACTCCTTGGGTTTCTGGGGACTGAAAACCATCCCTTGAAGACTGCCGCTAAGTGTTATCCTCTACATCCATACTGAAACAATCATCCTCCTCCTCCTCTTCTTCCTGTGTGTTTGGCGGGCCCGCAGGAATGCTATCTGGATAAAGGGGGCCTTGAGAGGAAAGGAAGTCCTCCTTTTCCTCCCGCTGTTCTGCCTCAAGTGCTCTGTCCATGATTTCAAGAAGCGTGTGCTCCAGCAGGAAGACTAGAGGGACAGTGTCACTGATGCATGCATTGTCGCTGCTCACCCTCCCTTTGACCTCCTCAAATGGTGACAGGACAGTGCATGCATCCTTGATCAGTATTTGGCGTGGCAAAAATAAGCCAAGCTCCCCTGACCCTGTCCTGGTGCCATACTCGAACAGGTACTCATTGATGGCCCTCTGCTGTGTGTGCAGCTGCTGCAGCATTGCCAACGTTGAGTTCCACCTGGTGGGCATGTCACAAATGAGGCGGTTGGTGGGCTTTTGAATGTCAGCCAGCTGAGTGCTGTCATTGTATGGCTGGCAGAAATGACCACAGACTTTTCTGGCCTGCCTCAGGAGATCTTGTAAGTGTCAGGGCTGGGCTCAGCCCTTCCTTCTTTGAGCTCAGCTGTCGGCTAATTGCCAGCTCCTATCTCTCCACAGGTACTCAGCTGTTGATGCTATCCTTCTCGTCAGTCCTGCCTACTTAAGCCGTCCAGCCCAGAGGATCTCTGCCTTCACCTTAGTCAACATCACAGAGACGCTCTCCTGCATTCCTGTTAAAAGACTTGCTTGGATGACATCCCTTCTAGCTCGATATCCTGCTTGCTGTTTTACTACGCTCATCTCGTTTGGCTTGTCTGACTATCCGTTCCGGTTCCTGAACTCTGGCTATGTTATGACTACATTTGTTCTATTCACTTTTATTATTAAACAAGTGTGATTTAACTGTACTTCTGTCTCGATCTGATTTCATGGTTTCTGACAGTAAGCCTGGGTACCTACACAAGAACCACTGCACCACCAAATTCAGGACGTGTGCCAAACATGGAACATGGGTCAAGTGTCCCTGTTGGAGAGAAGGTTGGTGCCATTGTCACATTCAACCATTCCTGGCTGAAGCTGGCATGGCGTCAACCACCTCTGTGCCTGCCCCTGCAAAGCTGACAGAATCTCTGCCCCAGTGTGGTTCCTGTCCCCTAGGCAGACCAACTTAAGCACTGCATGGCATCTTTTAGCCTGACTGCTTGCATAGCCCCTTGAACGCTTACAGAGCACCGCTGGTTCAGAGGACAAATCTGCAGAAGAGGCCATAGAGGAAGAAGAAGAGGAGGGGGTGGAGGAGAGAGCTGTGGCAGAATCACCACTAGCATTTTGGAGGCGTGGTGGCATCCTTCCCAGCTGCCAGCAGAGTTACCCAGTGCGCCGTGAAGGAAAGGTAACATTCCTGCCCATACTTGCTGGACCATGAGTCAGCGGTAATACGAACCTTACTGCTGACCGCCCTGTCCAACGAGGCCAAAACATTGCCTTCCACATGCCGGTAGAGAGCCGTAATGGCCTTTCGTGAAAAAGAAATAACATTTTGGAACCTGCCACTGAGGTACAGCACATTCCACAAATTCACGAAAGGGGGCAGAGTCTACCAGCTGAAAAGGCAGCAGTTGCAGTGCTAGCAATTTGGCCAAGCTAGCATTTAGACGCTGAGCATGTGTATGGCTGGGACCAAATTTCTTTTTACAGTTCAGCAACTGGAGTAGGGAAATTTGCCTGCTAAAATCAATTGGTGGTGTACTGCTAGCAGATTGGGTGCAAGTACTTGGGACACCTATTGCTACACCTTCATTCCTCTTAGTGCAGGTTTTTGAGAGGACTGAAGGTATAGTAGGGTTGGAAATCCCAGATGAGGAGCAGGAAGAAGTCTGCCTTTTTCTTTGATGTGGGTCTTTCAAGTGCTGTTGTCAACAGACTGCATGGCAGGTCGTCATATGTCTGGTCAGGCATGTGGTGCCCAAGCGGGAGCTGTTCTGGCCACGCTTGATCTGCTTCAGACATAGGTTGCAAACAACAATGGTGCGATCTGCTACACATGTGTCAAAAAAGGCCCACACCAAGGAACTTTCAAAAGTCAGCAGGGAGTCAGCAGCGCCCTGCACCTGCGGAACTCTGCGTTGTGATGCAATAGGGTGGCTGCCCTTAAGCTGCTCCCTAGAGGATATCCTGCCTCACTGGAGTTGTGCTTCCTCCTCCTCCTCACTTTCCTTCTCTTTTCTCTCAGGCACCCAAGTACAGTCAGTGACCTCATCATCCCCTCCGTCCCCGTCACTGGAGCAAACTTGGCAGTATGCTGCAGCTGGGGGAACATGACTGCCAGTTTCTTGACCTTCTGTGGCACCCCCTCTTTCTAGTCTTACGTTAATCCCTTCCACAACCTGGGAACCTATATTGGAGCCTTCAAATCACTGTGCATCCTCCTGCGGCATATAACTGACACTGTGGTTGAATAATTCTGGGGACTCCTCCGTGCATGAGGTTGAGGAGGATGAGGACAGCTTTGTTATCCACTCCACCAACTCTTCTGCATGTTGTGGCTCAATAACACGGCCAGCAGCAGCAAGAAAGGACCAGCGTGCCCCACGGCCACCTGCAGAAGATGCACCATGTCCATGACCACCACTGTTGACTGTAGACACAGAGACTGCTTGTCCTCTTTTAGTGGCCTGTGAGTATCTGCCTCTCCTCTCCGCCTGAAGTGTATTAGAAAGTGTACAACGGCTGCACTGTATTGTATACTGTGTACACTACCAGAAGTGTAGTAGAAACTGTACACACTGTATTAGATATTGTGTACTCTGCCTGCACTGTATAAGCCACTGTACAACAGCTGCACTGTATTATATACCGTGTACACCACCAGAAGTGTATTAGAAACTGTACACAATGTATTAGATACTGTGTACACCACCTGCACTGTATTAGAAACTGTAAAACGGCTGCACTGTATTTTATACTGTGTACACCACCAGAAGTGTAGTAGAAACTGTACACACTGTATTAGATACTGTGTACACCGCCTGAAGTGTATTAGAAACAGTATACCACCGAATGCACTGTAGATATAGGCTACATGGAATGCAGAGTATATACAGTGGGGACGGAAAGTATTCAGACCCCCTTAAATTTTTCACTCTTTGTTATATTGCAGCCATTTGCTAAAATCATTTAAGTTAATTTTTTTCCTCATTAATGTACACACAGCACCCCATATTGACAGAAAAACACAGAATTGTTGACATTTTTTCAGATTTATTAAAAAATAAAAACTGAAATATCACATGGTCCTAAGTATTCAGACCCTTTGCTGTGACACTCATATATTTAACTCAGGTGCTGTCCATTTCTTCTGATCATCCTTGAGATGATTCTACACCTTCATTAGAGTCCAGCTGTGTTTGATTATACTGATTGGACTTGATTAGGAAAGCCACACACCTGTCTATATAAGACCTTACAGCTCACAGTGCATGTCAGAGCAAATGAGAATCATGAGGTTAAAGGAACTGCCTGAATAGCTCAGAGACAGAATTGTGGCAAGGCACAGATCTGGCCAAGGTTACAAAAATGTCTGCTGCACTTAAGGTTCCTAAGAGCACAGTGGCCTCCATAATCCTTAAATGGAAGATGTTTGGGATGACCAGAACCCTTCCTAGAGCTGGCCAAACTGAGCTATCGGGGGAGAAGAGCCTTGGTGAGAGAAGTAAAAAAAGAACCCAAAGATCACTGTGGCTGAGCTCCTGAGATGCAGTCGGGAGATGGGAAAAAGTTGTAGAGAGTCAACCATCACTGCAGCCCTCCACCAGTCGGGGCTTTATGGCAGAGTGGCCCGACGGAAGCCTCTCCTCAGTGCAAGACACATGAAAGCCCGTATGGAGTTTGCTAAAAAAACACCTGAAGGACTCCAAGATGGTGATAAATAAGATTCTTTGGTCTGATGAGACCAAGATATAACTTTTTGGCCTTAATTCTAAGCGGTATGTGTAGAGAAAACCAGGCACTGCTCATCACCTGTCCAATACAGTCCCAACAGTGAAGCATGGTGGTGGCAGCTGTGGGGGTGTTTTTCAGCTGCAGGGACAGGACGACTGGTTGCAATCGAGGGAAAGATGAATGCGGCCAAGTACAGGGATATCCTGGACGAAAACCTTCTCCAGAGTGCTCAAGACCTCAGACTGGGCCAAAGGTTTACCTTCCAACAAGACAATGACCCTAAGCACACAGCTAAAATAACGAAGGAGTGGCTTCACAACAACTCCGTGACTGTTCTTGAATGGCCCAGCCAGAGCCCTGACTTAAACCCAATTGAGCATCTCTGGAGAGACCTAAAAATGGCTGTCCACCAATGTTTACCATCCAACCTGACAGAACTGGAGAGGATCTGCAAGGAGGAATGGCAGAGGATCCCCAAATCCAGGTGTGAAAAACTTGTTGCATCTTTCCCAAAAAGACTCATGGCTGTATTAGATCAAAAGGGTGCTTCTACTAAATACCGAGCAAAGAGTCTGAATACTTAGGACCATGTGATATTTCAGTTTTTCTTTTTTAATAAATTTGCAAAAATGTCAACAATTCTGTGTTTTTCTGTCAATATAGGGTGCTGCGTGTACATTATTGAGGAAAAAAAATGAAATGAAATTATTTTAAATGGCTGCAATATAATAAAGAGTGAAAAATTTAATCTGAATACTTTCCTTCATATATATATATATATATATATATAGATATATATATATATATATCTATATATATATACACTGCCCGACGTGTATTAGAAACACTACACCGCCGAATGCACTGTAGATGGCTACACTGAATGCAGAATATGTATATATATATATATATATATTAGACTGTATATGTATACATTAATACACTGCCTGTACTGACTGAATATAGAGTAAACACTGAATATATAGTCTATGCTAAATTCAGATTATATATATATATATATATATATATATATATATATATCTTAAATACACTGCCAATAACTGAATAATCTGCTTGCTTAATCTAACCTAAGCTATCTCTCTGTCCACGCCAACAACACTACACACGGTCCCTCTATAAGCAGCCTTCTATAGTGTGGGGTGTGGACTTAGTTCCCCCGAGGCTCTCTCAGCAGAGCGCGCTGTGATTGGCCAAAGCATGCAGGTCGGGTGAATGCTTTGGCCAATCATCATACAGCAATGCACTGCGATCTCGCAGTGCATTATGGGGCGCTCCGCGGCGCTCGACTTTTCCACGAACACCCCATAATGTTCGCTGTTCCGCGAACGAGCGAACACCCATTGTTCGAGTCGAACTTATATTTGACTTGAACATCAAGTTCATCCCTATTAAATAGTTTAGCAATAGACAACTGGGCAGGTATTTTTTTTTACTACTTGCAGGGTCTTTAAAAGGAAAAACATGGGGAAATATGAATGTACTGCAGAGGTTACTGCATATTTTTATATTGTCCCTGATATATCCATTAAGGTTGTGCATTTTTACATCATGTGCATTGTTTCAATTACCAGGTTTGTTACAAAGTCACTTTAACTACCTCAATACAGGGCACTTGCACCCCCTTACTGCCCAGACCAATTTCCAGCTTTCAGCGCTCTCATACTTTGAATTACAATTACTCAGTTATGCAACACTGTACCCATATGAAATTTGCATCCTTTTTTCACACAAATAGAGCTTTCTTTTGGCGGTATTTAATCACTAGTGGTTTTTTTATTTTTTGTGCTATAAATAAAAAAAGACCGTACATTTTGTGAAAAAATGCTTTTTTTTTGTTTCTGTCATAAAATTTAGCAAATTAGTAATTTTTCTTCATAAATTTTGGCCAAAATTTATACTGCTACATAGCTTTGGTAAAAATAACCCAAATTAGTGTATATTATTTGGTCTTTGTGAAAGTTATTGCGTCTACAAACTATAGTGCCAATCACTGAAAATTGATCACATCTGATCAGGCCTTCAATACATTAGGTGTATCTCATTTCTTGAGACACTAACAAGTCAGGAAAGTACAAATACCCCCCAAATGACCCCTTTTTAGAAAGTAGACATTCCAAGGTATTAAGTAAGTAGCATGGTGAGTTTTTTTAAGTTGTCATTTTTTTACCACAATTCTTTGCAAAATGAAGATTTTTTTTTTTTTTTTTTTTTACAAAATTGTCATATTATCAGGTTAGTTCTCACACACAGCATATGCATACAACAAATTACACCACAAAATACATTCTGCTACTCTTCCTGAGTATGGCGATACCACATGTGTGGGACTTTTACACAGTCTGGCCACATACAAAGGCTCAACATTGAAGTAGCACCTTCAGACGTTCTACGAGCATAAATGACACATCTCATTTCTCAACCACCTATTACAATTTTGAAGGCTCTGGAGCACCAGGACAATGGAAACGCCCACAAAATGACCCCATTTTGGAAAGCAAACACCCCAACATATAATCTATGAGGCATAATGAGTCTTTTGATCGGTTCATTTTTTTCCAGAAGTTTTTGGAAAATGTGTAAAAAAAATGAAAACGCATTTTTTTTTACACAAAGTTGTCAATTTATAATATATTTCTAACACAGAGCATGTATATAGCAAAAATTACACCCCAAAATACATTCTGCTACTCTTCCTGAGTATGGCAATACCATACGTGTGTGACTTTTACACAGCCTGGCCACATACAGAGGCCCAACATTGAAGTAGTACCTTCAGGTGTTCTAGGAGCATAAATTACATATCTCATTTCATTCCTACCTATCACACTTTTGAAGGTCCTTGAGCACCAGGACAGTGGAATTAACCACAGAATGACCCCATTTTGGAAAGCAAACACCCCAACATATATTCTATGAGGCATGGGCTGCAGATAGATACTCGGGTACTCTGATGGGCTGGAGACAGGTACTCAGGTAACTTGATGAGCTGCAGACAGGTACTCGGGTACTCTGATGGGCTGGTGACAGGTAATTGGTTACTCTGATGGGTTGGTGAAAGGTACTCGGGTACTCTGATGGGCTGGTGACAGGTACTCGGCTACTCTGATGGGCTACAGAGAGGCACTTGGGTACTCTGATGGGCTGGTGACTGGTATTCGGGTACTCTGAAGGGCGGTGACAGGTACTTAGGTACTCATATGAACTGTGACAGGTGCTCAGGTTCTAAGATGGACTGTGACAGGTACTCGGGTACTCAGATGAACTGTGACAGGTACTCAGGTACTCAGATGAACTGTGACAGGTGCAAGGGTACTCAGATGGACTGTGACAGGTATTCAGGTACTCAGATGGACTGTGACAGGTACTCAGGTACTCTGGTACTTATATGGACTGTGACAGGTACTTATATGGACTGTGACAGGTACTCAGGTACTCGGGTACTCAGATGGACTGTGACAGGTACTCGGGTACTCAGATGAACTGTGACAGGTACTCAGATTAACTGTGACAGTTACTCAGGTACTCGGGTACTCAGATGAACTGTGACAGGTACTCGGGTACTCAGATGGACTGTGACAGGTACTCAGGTACTCATATGGACTGTGACAGGTACTCAGATGAACTGTGACAGTTACTTGGGTACTCAGAAGAACTGTGACAGGTACTTTATGGTTGGTGACAGGTACTTTGATGGCTGGTGACAGGTCCTCTTTATTGGGGGGGCAATTAGTGTGTGTTGATGTACACTGTAAGTGGTAACAAAATGTTACCGCAATCTCCTTCTCACACACAATCGGTGTGTGAGGAGGAGAACCCGGTAACATCTCATTACCGCTCTATGTTTACATTTAGTGATCGGTTGTGAAAGGATTAGAGCTGATCACGTGGTAAACAGCCGCCGGCCAATGGCTGTTTATCAGCATCGGTGATGAGCAGTGTTCCTGGGAACACGCCGCCACCGACTGGCACGCGCATCGCGATTGCGATCGCGCGCATGCGCCATGCAGGGTGGGGCAGTACCATCTGTGATTGTCCGTGACTTCATCACGGCCGATCACTTGGTAAACCGCCATGCCCAACGGCTGTTCACCCCCCTCGATGGTGAGCGGTGTCTCCATGACACGCCGCCACTGAAGGTACAGGGCTGTGCACACACGATTGCATGCATGCACTGTTTAAATGGACGGACGTCATATGACGCCCATCCAGAACAAGAGCCAAGCGGTTAAAGAGGAAATGAACCCCCAAGGGTTTTACTTTTACTTTACTTTACTCTTTTGCTCCCCGCAAGGCCTGCAAATTAAAAGCATAATGGGCTTGTATGCATCACTGTGTCCATCTTTGCCCCTCTGCCTTCCAAGGCCGTGGACTCCGGCTCTGTGACTGGCCAGAGCCGCATGCGCGCGGGAGCCATCAGTCACAGGACACGCTGGGGGAAGAAACGGCACAGTGGTCCGTTTCTTCACAGCACATGCGCCAATGACGACATCTCCGCACTACAAGTGAAATATCTCCTAAACGGCGCACGTTTAGGAGATATTTCCACTACCTATAGGTAAGCCTTATTCTAGGCTTACCTATAGGTAAATGTCATACAAAAGGGTTTACAACAACTTTAAATTGACCATTACTCATAGTTTTACGGTGTACTACATATGACCGGAATAGAGCTATAGGAAAGCATGAAAGATTGTTCCTCTCCTTATGTTATGGTGACAAATACATATTACACTTTGTTATTTTAGTTGTAAAGTGGTCCATGATGAAGTTCTGGCATGGCTCTCTGTCTCCAGAAAACAGCAAATTTGGGTTGGTGCCACAATGCAGTCTAAGGAATACTCTGCTTGCTACTCTCCCCACCTACGCCTCTGCTGCACTCTTGGCTTATATTCACTGTAAATTAACTGGTCTTGGCAGAGGCAGACAGACTGCACTTAAGCTGTACTTTATCTGTATGCTTACATATTCATCTGATGAAGCAAATTATGTTTGAAGAACCTATATGACCCCTATATGTCAATTGGCCACCTTGCATAAGGCGTTTTTCTGCATTAAGGGAATATATTTGTAATGTTTGTACATTTTAATGCACATTATAAGCTAGTACTTTGATATTTACATCATTCACCATTATATATTTGATGACAGGCAGGGTTTAAATTGACCATACAAAAAGCATCTGTTTTTAAAAGATTAGTCCCTCAGAAGAAATGATTATTCCTATGACATGTATACCCACAGATCAGTATATATTGGGCAATCTCCCCAGAGGCTGGTGTTAATTTCTGCAGGATCAGCAAATCAGGAATCAGGAAACTAACCAAAAATATTGTCAGTTTATTTTGTGTGCTTAAAAAGCTACTAGTTTTGAAGAAAGATTAACTGAACTAAATGCATTCACATCAAGGTCAGTTCAGCAAGGTTCAGGTGATTGTTTTGTAAAAGAGCTTAATGTGTTTTTAAATGCACAAAATGTAGATGGCTACTAATATTTATAAGAAATAACACTACTGAATGACCCAGCACTTTTGGGCATCAAGAAGGAATTGTGTTTCCCTGTTAAAGCATATGGGAAGGTTTTTATCTTCTGCATGAACTGAGGGGTTCTGAGGATGTAAGGTGTTTTTTTTTTTGTTTTGTTTTTTTGTTTTTTGATTGGTTAAAAATTAAGTGGACATTTACCTTGATCTTGTCCAGCTGACTAAATATGTGCTCAGTGGTTTAAGCCATTGCTTGGAATATCTGTCATCAAACAACCACAATATTGCACACAGGTGAGATCAACACGCAGTCTGCTATGAAACCATTATTAAAAACTATACATTATAGGATAAGGATAGATTTGAAAATTACAATCAGTCCTTTTGGGTCTTTATTAAGGCCAAATTTATGCACCCGCCCTGACATAAATTTCAGGCTGCTTTTATCACAGAAAACTCAGAAAAACTTGTCAGAAGATATCATGCTGATAACAGAAGAACAGAGAGGGAGAAAGCCATGGGACTTAGTGCTTTAAAGAGAGATAAGAAAACACTACAGATATTTGTGCCCAGCTCAAATTTCATGAATCGGGTTTACATCAACTTTAAAAATAGAAGGTAAAAAAGTACAGACTATTATCTCCTAAAATGCTCTAACTACCTGTACTTCTCCCCACCTCCATGGCATGCAAAGGAGGTGAGGTGGGGGTGAACTGTAGTCCAAATCAGGGGCAAGCAGCTGCATACAGTACAGTGAATGAGGGTTTTCACTCTAGGACTGGGAGTGTGTAACCTGCATTCTATTGCAATTTTTTTCTTGTTTATAGATACACATCAAAGTACATCTAAATCTACTGTCCATCCTTCTAGATTGTAAGTTCTAACGAGCAGGGCCCTCTGATCCTACCTGTATTGAATTGTATTGTAACTGTCTACCCCCATGTTGTAAAGTGCTGCGCAAACTGTTGGCGCTATATAAATCCTGCATAATACTAATAATCTACTGTCCCTTTACTTCCTGCACTGTAGGCATAACAGGAAATAAGAAAACATCTTTCCAGAGGGAAATCCCCTCTTAGATGCCATAAAAACACAAGTGTCCTCAAGGGAAAATTCCCCCTCTATTTCTGCCCTGGTGCCAAATCAAATATTTACCCTTACTTTCTTTCCTGGTGGCATTGACGATCAGGACAAGCAAAAGCAAATCTCCCTAATGGGATACAGACAGCAATAAAAGCCTGACCTGACTACTCTATTCAAATATTAAAAAAAAGTTTTGTTTTTAGTTTATATCTTTACTGTCATTAAAGATTATGCAAATTGTAACAATACATTTTTCTTATTTGTCCCTTAATTTATATTATATACATAATAGCTTTTTCCCAGCTATCTCTGTTGACTACAAAACAACACACACTACATTATGGACAGGAAGTGTGTTCCCAACAGGATTACCAGGTGAAAATAAAGAGAACAAAATACATCTGTGGGAAAAAAAAACACATTCATCCACCACATCTAAGTAAATGTAAGCCACAATAAATTCAACTTTTGGTCCTGGCTGTATATATGTTCCCTTAATCCATAATTTTTAATAAAGATAACCTGAAGACTGAATTCGATTTGACTATTTTCATGTTTAGATAATTTGATGTTTTTTTTCTACTGTTCATTTTTGTTCAAAACATGCAGAATAATAAACAATATTTCACATAATGTATAATACATAGAAAATATGTACAAGGGGAAAAGAGATACTTAAATTGCACTCATGATTGAGAATATTTTATTAGCTGCCATAAAGTGCATTAGCAAATTTAATAAAAAATAACACAAATATCATTCGTTTTCTTTTATGGACTCTTATAGACTCTTTTCTACACAGAAGCATAGGGGTGTTTAGCCAGTTTATAGGTAGTGGGCCTTGGGATTCAGACAGGGCTGGCACCTAGATAGGTATAACAGTAATGTAATAGTTTACTTATGGAATTAATGTTATATATTATTGATATTGAATCATTCACTTTATAACTAATAATAAATCTTTTTTTTTTCATGAGTGGACTTTCAATTCCCCATTTCTTCCTGTGCATGTTTTGTGACCTTTGTTTAAAGGGGTACTTAATAAAGATGCAGAAATAGATAAATATGCCAAGGAGGGGCCAAGTGGCTATTTGTATTTCAATATTAAAATAATAATAATAAATAATAAGAAGAAAAAGAATAAGAAGCTTTTATAAGTGCAATATGAGAATATATGGGAATATTATATATGGAAATTAGGTAGTGAGAAAATATTAAAATACCTAACAACTAAATCTGTCCAGCATAGTATTAGTTCAATTATTACAGTTATAAAATGTCAGTGCATTGCTTAATTGTTCCAACAGATATAAAGTGCATGAACACAGGTTTGTATAAATGACATACTTGCTGTTTCCCTGGCAGCAGCAATGCTCTATACAGAACAAGAATAAAACTAACTGTAGCAGATCTGCAGAAAACACTTTTTTGCTCATGAACCTGTTTGTTCCTTTTCATCCCTTATATGTAGTAAGAGCAGCGGAAGGTCACTTCCTGTGACCTGTGTCCACCAGTCTCAATCACGGAGGTAGCGAGTAAGCAATCGTAACACTTCACTGACATGTTCTTGTCGATTGGTTAGTCCATCTGGCTTTCATGACCAATAGCAAAGTCACAGCAGTATCAGAGAACCTCAGTGGAATTCTCCACCCCAAAGCAACAGAGGTAGTGCTGTTAATCCAGAAGGAAGTGGGCTTGACTAAGTGTGGCCCAGAGTTAAAGTGGTTGTAAAGAAGGCAGAAGATGTTCTATCTTAATGCATCCTATGCATTAAGATAAAAAACCTTCTGTGTGCAGCAGCCCCCATAATATTTACGTGAACCCCATCTCGATTCAGCAATGTTGCATGAGAGACTCGGCTGCCCAGGACTCTCCTTCCTCATTGGTTGAGACAGCAGCGAAGCGCCATTGACTCCTGCTGCTGTCAATCAAAGTCAGTGAGCCAATAAGGAGAGAGAGGTGGCGGGGCCAGGTAGTGGCTCCATGTCTAAATGGACACATAAAGCTGCGGTTTGATGCAGGTGCCTCCATAGCAAGCTGCTTGCTGTGGGGGCAATTAACAAGAGGGAGGGGCCAGGAGCACCAATGAGGGACCCGACAAGAGGAGGACCTGGCTGCTCTGTGCAAAGCCACTGCACAGAGCAGGTACAGTATCTCACAAAAGTAAGTACACCCCTACATTTTTGTAAATATTTTCTTATATCTTTTCATGTGACAACACTGAAGAAATGACACTTTGCTACAATGTAAAGTAGTGAGTGTACAGCTTGTATAACAGTTTAAATTTGCTGTCCCCTCAAAATAACTCAACACACAGCCATTAATGTCTAAACCGCTGGCAACAAAAGTGAGTACACCCCTAAGTGAAAATGTCCAAATTAGGCCCAATTATCCATTTTCCCTCCCCGGTGTCATGTGACTCACGGTGTCAGGTCTCAAGTGTGAATGGGGAGCAGGTGTGTTCAATTTGGTGTTATCAATCTCACTTTCTCAAACTGGTCATTGGAAGTTCAACGTGGCATCTCAGGGCAAAGAACTCTCTGAGGATCTAAAAAAAAGAATTGTTGCTCTACATAAAGATGGCCTAGGCTATAAGAAGATTGCAAAGACCCTGAAACTGAGCTGCAGCATCGTGGCCAAGACCATACAGCGGTTTAACAGGACAGGTTCCACTCAAGACAGGCCTCGCCATGATTGACCAAAGTAGTTAAGTGCACGTGCTCAGCATCATATCCAGAGGTTGTCTTGAGTGCTGCCAGCATTGCTGCAGAGGTTGAAGGGGTGGGGGGTCAGCCTGTCAGTGCTCAGACCATACGACGCACACTGCATCAAATTGGTCTGCATGGCTGTCATCCCAGAAGGAAGCCTCTTCTAAAGATGATGCACAAGAAAGACGCAAAGAGTTTGCTGAAGACAAGCAGACTAAGGACATGGATTACTGGAACCATGTCCTATGGTCTGATCCCAAGATAAACTTATTTGGTTCAGATGGTGTCAAGCCTGTGTGGCGGCAACCAGGTGAGGAGTACAAAGACAAGTGCCTACAGTCAAGCATGGTGGTGGGTGTGTCATGGTCTGGGGCTGCATGAGTGCTGCCGGCACTGAGGAGCTACAGTTCATTGAGGGAGCCATGAATGCCAACATGCACTGTGACATACTGAAGTAGAGCATGATCCCCTCCCTTCGGAGACTGGGCAGTATTTCAACATGATAATGGCCCCAAACACACCTCCAAGACAACCACTGCCTTGCTAAAGAAGCTGAGGGTAAAGGTGATGGACTGGGCAAGCATGTCTCCAGACCTAAACCCTATTGAGCATCTGTGGGGGCATCCTCAAATGGAAGGTGGAGGAGCGCAAAATCTCTCACATCCACCAGCTCCATGATGTCATCATGAAGGAGTGGAAGAGGACTCCAGGGGCAACCTGTGAAGCTCTGGTGAACTCCATGCCCAAGAGGGTTAAGGCAGTGCTGAAAAATAATGGTGGCCACACAAAATATTGACACTTTGGGCCCAATTTGGACATTTTCACGTAAGGGTGTACTCACTTTTGTTGCCAGCGGTTTAGACATTAATGGCTGTGTGTTGAGTTATTTTGAGGGGACAGCAAATGTACACTGTTATACAAGCTGTACACTCACTACTTTACATTGTAGCAAAGTATAATTTCTTCAGTGTTGTCACATGAAATGATATGTGAGGGGTGTACTCACTTTTGTGAGATACTGTAAGTATAACATGTTTGTTATTTTTAACAAAAGAAAAAAAACAAGACTTTAGTATCACTTTAATTGACAAGCTACAGGCTTGTAAAGCCGCAGCGACAATGCTGATAGTCACACCCCCTGGAATATTTTTTCATTCCACAGTAGTGCACACAGGCACAGCCTACATGAGAGTGGCAACTCGGCTCTGAATTCAGAAGCAGTGCAGCATTGTTGTCACATCTTCATGGGAAGCTGCATTAGGTTGGCTTACCGGCAAGGTCCATATGTATTTGTGGGACTTGCAGGGAGCCTAACATATGTAGCACATTTTTTTTATGGAAGCCATAGTTGTACCTTAACTATGGACATTAATTTGAGAACACGGAAGGAATAGCAAAACCCCTTTTTTTGCCTTTGTATTGACCCTAGCCACAGTGGGAATAGCAAGGGCCCAATGGAAGTTTAGAATGTACATCAAATGCAGCTCAGCAAAATCCCATTGCCTTTATTTGAGCAGTACAAATGGCTGTTCTAAGGTTGCATTTGGCCTCCTTTGAGCATTTTTCTTTGGAAGCAGCATGTTTTATTGAGGTGCATTTGAATTGCAGGCAAAGCAGGCTAAGTGCAACTTTTTTCTTATCGAATGCTGTGTTTGCCATTCCAATGCATACAGTACATTGCATTTGAATAGAAAATGTAGTGTTTAACAATAATGACTGCTGACAGGTGCCCTAAGTCTGACTGATAAATCTTTTCACAGGATTAACTAAAAGAAATAAGAAAACGGTTGATGAGTCAATCCACCATATTTCAGAGAAAACTGAAATATATTTGTATAAGGTTCTGATAGAAAATTGTTATTTAGATAATTTTGAATACAAATGCTCTAAAATGTACTCACTAAGGCTAATGTCTGAAAAACTGCATTAAAAAGCCTGCACATAGTATAATAAATATATCTTTTTTCATATGTATACTGTACATTTTAATGAGAAAAAGGTCCATTAAAACCTGGGAACTAGGCAACTTGATAAACATTAGGGCAATAATATGTAAATTCCAGGAGAGATAAATGTATATGGTAACTTGAATATATTTTACTGTATTCTACACAAGCAAAATTTTCACAAAGTATTTTCTTTTTAGCATAGTGTATCCAATATACAGTATGTTGATTTCTAAGTTAAATACAAGTAGGAGGTATCTGGAAAATATGTCAGCTTCAAGGCCATTTGTCTTGGATGCCTGACTTCCAAGAAGATACAGATAATGATGTGTAATATCAAGCTGAGTCACTATATTCGTCTAGGAAATGCTAAATGTTGTAAGAGCCATGGAGATAAAAAATAAAAGTCATACAAATTCACATCTGATCACAGGCAGCCCTCTTCCATATATAACAAGACTATAAGTATGGAATCAAAACCAGTGAAAATTAAGTTTATATACCAACGTACATATATAGCAAAATTCACAGTAGCGCAACAATAACACCTAATTAATTCAGTGTTCAATATGAAAATGTAATGATTGAATATATATAAGATTCCGTGTGCAAAGAAAATATAAATAAATATATAAAAGATAATACAATTAAAATGTCATAAGAAGAAAAACAAAACAAGAGTCCAATAGCAGTCCTCTTTAAACAACAAAAAAAATGTGATGATATTCCCAGTGATGTCCTAATTAAGAAAAAACACTGTAAGTACTGTATGGGTTGCATCAGACTCGCTCCCATCAGGTGGAAACTCACCAAGTTTATTTGCCTACCACTCTCATGGTTAGGCTAGTAAGCCATAAGAATCAGTTGTTCAAAGATTCCCTTATAGACCAATCCACTTCACCACAGTTTTTTTGTAGAAAGGGTGCATATCCATGGGCACATGAAAAAGAAAGGCTCCACTAGTGTAATATTGTAAAGCTCAATCTTTAATATAAAAACAATACCCAGTCCACTCACATGTAAAGCATCTTGTATAGCTCATGACATAATCAAGCGATCCCCTACAGTCTCACCACCTCTATGCTGGCTGACGACTAGGGATGAGCTGAACATCCCCCGGTTCGGTTCACACCCGAACATGCGAACAGACAAAAAATTTGTGCGAACATGCAAACACCGTTAAAGTCTATGGGACACAAAAATCAAAAGTGTTCATTTTAAAGGCTTATATGCAGGTCATTGCCATGAAAAGTGTTTGGGGACCCAGGTACTGCCCCAGGGGACATGTATCAATGCAAAAAAAGTTTTTAAAACGCCAGTTTTTTCAGGAGCAGTAATTTTAATAATGCTTAAAGTGAAACAATAAAAGTGAAATATTCCTTTAAATACCATGTCTGGGGGGTCCCCTTAGTCTGCCTGTAAAGTAGCGCATCTGTCTCATGTATTTTACTGTGCCGCAACAAAATGACATTTCTAAAGGAAAAAATGTCATTTGAAATTGCTCGCGGCTGTAATGTATTGCCGGATCCCGGCAATATAGATAAAAAATTGAGGAAAAAATCGGTGTGGGCCCCCCTCCCCCAGTCCATACCAGGCTTTTCGGGTCTGGTATGGATATTAAGGGGAACTCGATGCCAAAATGAAAAAAAAAAATGGCATGGGGTCCCCCCCAAAATCTATACAAGACCCTTATCCAAGCAAGCAGCCTGGCAGGCCAGGAAAGGGAGGATGAGCGAGCGCCCCCCTCCTGAACCATACCAGGCTGCTTGCTCTCAACATGGGGAGGGTGCATTGGGATCCCCCCCAAAGCACCTTGTCCCAATGTTGATGGGGACAAGGGCCTCATCCCAACAACCCTAGCCATTGGTTGTGGGGGTCTGCAAATGGGGGACTTATCGTAATCTGGAAGCCCCCAGATACTGCCCCCCCATGTGAATGGGTATGGGGTACATCAATACAAGTGTCACATACAAGTGTCAAAAAGTACACAATACACAGTTTCTGACAATTCCTTTATTAGAAAAGAAAAAAGTGTCCTGCAATGTCCATCCTCCTTCAATCACGGCACCCCAAAAAAAAAAACAACCTCCGCCTCCTTTGGAGGAGTCCCGCCGACTGCTGTCATTTCACGGTGACAGCTGTTATATAGGCAAGGACGGGGCCACCCGTTGACGTGACCGGATGACCCTGCCTTATCTGATGGCACATGATGTCAGAAGGGGCGGGGTCACTCGGTTACATAACTGGGTGGCCCCGCCCTTGCCTATATAACAGCTGTCACAACGAAAAGACAGCGGTCGGTGGGACGCCTCCCATGGAGTCGGCGTATTATCTTTTTTTTTTCTATTTTTCGAATCCATCGGCGCCATGATTGATGATGGATGGACATTGCGGGACACTAACTTTTTTAATAAAGGAATTGTCAAAAACTGTGTATTGTGGTTTTTACTTTTTGACAATATACCCATTCACATGGGGGGGTGGGATGTGGGGGCCCCCTTGTTAAAGGGGGCTTCCAGATTCCGATAAGCCCCGCAAGGGTTGTGGGGATGAGGCCCTTGCCCCATCAACATGGGGACAAGGTGCCTTGGGGGGGTCCCCAAAGCACACTCCCCATGTTGAAGGCAAGTGGCCTGGTATGGTTCAGGAGGGGGGGCGCTTGCTCATCCCCCCTATCCTGGCCTGCCATGCTGCTTGCTCGGATAAGGGTCTGGTATGGATTTTGGGGGGGACCCCACGCCAATTTTTTTTTTTTTATTGCTGTGGAGTTCCCCTTAAAACCTATGCCAGACCCAAAGAGCCTGCCATGGATTTTGGGGGGACCCCACAGTGTTTTTAAAAAGAATGTTGGCGTGGCGTTGGCCCCCACAGTTAGAAGACATCCCTAGGACACACTTAACCCCTGCAGCGCCCCCTCCTGTTTAACGCCTTCACTGCCAGTGACATTTACACAGTAATCAATGCATTTTTAATCGCACTGATCGCTGTATTAATGAGAATGGTCCCAAAATAGCACCAAAAGTGTCCGATCTGTCCGCCATAATGTTGCAATCATGATAAAAATTGCTGATCGCTGCCATTACTAGTAAAAAAAAAAATTATGAATAAAAATGCCATAAAACTATCCCCTATTTTGTAGATGCTATAACTTTTGCGCAATCCAACTAATAAACGCTTATTGCGATTTTTTGTACCAAAAATATGTAGAAGAATACGTATCAGCCTAAACTGAGGGAAAAAAAATGTTTTTTTTATATATTTTTTGGGGATATTTATCTTAGCAAAAAGTAAAAAATATTGCTTTTTTTTTCAAAATTGTCGCTCTTTTCTTGTTTATAGCGCAAAAAATAAAAACCGCAGAGATGATCAAATACCACCAAAAGAAAGCTCTATTTGTGGGAAAAAAAGGACATCAATTTTGTTTGGGAGCCACGTCGCACGACCGCGCAATTGTCAGTTAAAGTGACGCAGTGCCGAATCGCAAAAAGTGCTCTGGTCTTTGGCCAGCCAAATGGTCAGGGGCTTAAGTGGTTAATGGGATAACAATGAACTAATTTTCAAGGGCTTTTTTTTCTAGTGATATCAAGAATAATATTATTATGCTTGTTATTTTTTTCTGGTGCAAGTTGCCACAACACCATTATCCTGTAGTTTTTAAGATCAAAGATACAACTATGTTGGTGTCCCTTGTTAATTCTACATTGTATTTTTTAAAATGTAACTGCCTACTCCCAAACTGTCATTTGAAGTAAAACACATAGCCAAGTATTATTCTCCACAATTTTTTATTGTGCATTAAAAAAAGAAAACAAATAAAATTAGACATGCTATCTGCCAATAGAACTTAACCAAGTGCATTCTATGCATCCAAAAATATAGAAAATATATTAAATCAAATCATTATTCAACCAAAAAATAAAATAAAAGCCTCAATGCAATGTCCTGCTTCTTAATATAGGGGGTCAACAATTCTAAAAGTTGGTGAAAACAGGGGTCCGTCATCCGGAAATAATTCCGAAAACCATCTGGATTATTCTCCTGGAGCTCACACAGCAAAAGGCATATGACATAATTGGTCACGATTAATAAAGCCAATAATAAATAACACGTTATCTCCTCAGATTCCGCAACTTGGCTGGTTGACGAACGGCCGTTCAGAAAAGAACGGTGGCGATAATGAGCTGAAGAACCACGTAGTACGCCACTACGTTTGTGCTTGCTGGCCGACAATTGTGTGCCGTTTGTATGCAAGACAAGTTTGGGGCCAACGCAATGCTGTGTCTACAGGCTTAGCATACTAATACAATTTCCTGTGTGAGGATGAAGAACTGAATTAGCAGGTCAAATAGGCCCAAACCTGATGTGGAACGTTTATAAGGGAGTGACAGATTGACCTTTGTGTCTTGGAGGTTAATTTACTAAAGGAGTACAGCATGTGCACTTTGCAATACTGTGAAATTCTCTTTGCTAACAATGCCCATTGATGTTCAAGAAAAGTTTAAAATAAAATGGATTTTTGCTAGCTCATGTTTGCATTATAGTCACTTTATTCATTAGGGTAAATTAAAATTTATTTTGCAAAGTGAGCATGTTCCAAACCACATCATAGATTTTGCACAGGCCTGTGAACATGCTGCCCTTCCCCATGTGGCACACTGCATGTCTGAGCTGGCATTAATTGTAAACACTGGTGGGAAGGAGGAGAGAAAGTCAAATGCTTTTCTTCCAGCAGCTAAACCAGCTAAACTATTTTGGGGGGGGGGGCGGCAAACAACAAACAAACCTGCCCCCAGACAGATGGACAGAGACAATCAGTCGCCCCCTCCCACTGGGAAACGGACGGCGGTGATCAGTCCCCCCCCCAGCAGACGGACAGTGGCGATTAGTCCCCCTCCTCCCATGGGAGACAGATGGTGGGAATCAGTGGCCTTATCTTAGGAGGCCAAAGCTGTTCCTTGCTCCATGGGAGAGCCAGGGCCACTTAAAAAAAAACCCCCATTGAAATCCATGCGCCCCGTATGGACGGGCTGTTACTGAGCTAAACAGAACATAACTGAGCGGAAGATGAGTATTGGACAACAAAGCATACCTATTAACCTACATGGAAAAAGCAAAGGTTCACTTTAAAGCCTAATTTTCATGTTTTACCTATTCACAAACAAAATAACAAGATGTGTTTCTCTGTCTTTCATGAATAACTTGTTAAAGTGGTTGTAAACCCACAAAAAAAACTCTGCAAGACAAAGCATAGCATACTAGCTCATTATGAATTACTCACCTTAGATCGAAACCCCCGTAGCGGCCCCGTGCACTGCTCCGGCCAGCGACATCGCTCACAGGGTTACTTCCAGGTATTGCGGCCTCTGGCTCTGTGATTGGCCGGAGCCGCAATGACGTCACCCCCGCGAATGCACGCGGGAGCCACCGGTAACGGCACACTAACTGAAGCAATGGCACGAACATGCTGTTGCTTCAGTGTGCATGTCCCGATGATGTGGACACATGCAGATACAGGCGATATCTCCTAAACCGTGCAGGTTTACAATCACTTTATTGTTACTAAACTCAGGACCCTGCATTCACTATATCTATTCTCCAACAGTTCACAGAACTGGAAATGGAAATGCAATTATTTTATACCTTTTCTCATCAGCAGTATATAGCAGTCTTGTGACTTCTATCAGTGTCTAGTTAAAGTTGTAGGAGGAGTACTCCTTCTACTCTGATTGTCCTATGAGGCTGCAGGACCCCTGACCCTCTGTCTGGACAGTGCTAATTGGCCCTGTGCCGATCACATGCACCCTCCCAAAAAAACTCTCCAGCAATACATGCCAAACTGAACATGTGCAGAGTGACTCCTAAGGCTCTGTCTTATCAGGAGATGGATTGGGGACAGTGGAAGAAGGGAAGGATCAAAGAAGATAGGACCTTATAGCCTTTTTACACAATGCACAGGATTAACCCCTTAGGTTCCACAGTGAGTATAAAAAGCATGCTTTGCTGCATTTACAGACTGATTTTACTGTTGTGGGTTTAGGTTTAGTAACACTTTAAGGTCTTAAAAGTATATCTAAATCCAATTTTTTAGTTTATTAACCACTTCCTGCCCGCCATATAGCAATATGACTTGCGCAAAGTGGTTCAGTTATCCTGACTGAACATCATATGACGTGAAGCAGGATAACCCACGATTGTGTGCCCGCGGGGGAGCGCAGCGATCGTTGGTGTGTCAGCCTGACACACCGTATCTCCAATCTGTGTAAAGAGGCTCTGACGGAGGCTCTTTACCATGTGATCAGCTGTGTCCAATCACAGCTGATCACGGTGTAAACAGGAAAAGCCGTGTATTCAGGGGCGTAACTAGAAATCACAGGGCCCCATAGCAAAATGTTGTATGCCCCCCCCCTGCAAACAGCCCCCCCCACACAAAAAATAACTAATGCCATTAAACAACAGATTACCACCCTCATGTGGCACAGTACCCAGGCAACAGCTTATATTAATTTTGAACAACAAAACAAAGATTTAAATAACCATATCATAAATAAAATGCAAAATTCAAAGCAGTATATTGTATGCTGCTATTCATGGACAGAGGGCAGTTGCTATTCATGGGCACAGTGAGGCTGCTATTCATGGGCACAATGAGGCTGATATTCATGGGCATAGTGAGGCTGCTATTCATGGGTACAGTGAGGCTGCTTTTCATGGGCACAGTAAGGCTGCATTTGACTGGTGGGGGGGGGGTAACATGCAAGAAGACAGTGAGATCACCAACACTGCAGCACACCAGTGTGAGCCCAAATCATAGTACACATGACCAGATACTGCACAGCCTGCTGAAAGAAACCTCCTTATTGGCAGAGAGGGAGGGGGGAGAGGAATTTGGGAGCGAGCAGGAAGGGAGAGAGGGGGGAGAGGCTGGTCACAGCTCACTCACTTGGAAGGAAGGACCCAGCAGGAGGCTCAGTCATCAGCTTCCAGAGCATCCCATACAGAACACCGTCTGCTCTCAGTTTAAATGTTCCCGCCCACACAACCTATTCACAGACGCAGTACATGGGCTGCTCAGAGTGTGGCAGGCACAGTGAGAGAGGGGGCTGGAGGAGGCAGAGCGGATCCACCCTCTTCGGCTTTGCTGTGAATGGATACAGAGTGTCAGCTCAGAAGCAGGGAACAGCACTGTGACAGGACAGATGTCCGCTCACAGCACAAAAGTTCCTGCACGCTTCTGGGCCGTTATCCAGCCCTGTCAGCCTCCTTTTGGATTTGGCCGAGCAGTATCACTCGGCCAACTGCAGAACTGCACATGCGCAGTTTGCAGCTTGCAGCACATCAGTCTTTTTACGGTCAATCAGCCCAGCCCGCCCCTGCTCATCCTCACTGGGCCCCACTCATCTGCGGGCCCCATAGCGCCCACGTGGGTCGCTATGGTGGTAGTTCCGCCCCTGCGTGTATTAGCTTTTTCTCTATCGCGTTTGACAGACGCGAGTAGAGGAGAGCAGGATGGCTGCTCTCCTGGCAGGTGGGGTCTACGCTGATTGATTATCAGTGCAGCCCCCCCAGGATGCCCACCCAGGACCTCCAGGGATGCCACCCAGGACCACCAGGGATGCCCACAAGGAATGCATACTCAGGACCACCAGGGATGCCACCCAGGACCACCAGGTATTCCCACCCATGACACCAGGGTTGCCAATCAGTGCCCATTGTAGATGCCAATCACTGCCCAGCAATAATGCCTGCCAGTGCCTCCTCATCAGTGCTGCCTATCAGAGCCATCTATCAGTGCCCATCAGTTCCAGCCATCAGTGCCACCTATCAGTGTCCATCAGTGCCGCCTATCAGTGCCCATCAGTGCCACCTATGAGTGCCCATCAGTGCTGCATATCAGTGCCCATCAGTGCCGCCTATCAGTGCCCATCAGTGTCGCATATTAGTGCCTCCTCATCATCAGTGCCCATCAGTGCCGCCTTATCAGTGCCCATCAGTGCAGCCTCATCAGCGCCCATCAGTGAAGGAGAAAAATTACTTATTTACAACATTTTTTTTCAACATATTCGGTCTTTTTTTATTTGTTTAGCAAAAAAAACCCAGTGGTGATCAAATACCACCAAAAGAAAGATCTACTTGTGGGAACAAAATGATAAAAATGTTGTTTGGGTACAGTGTTGCATGACTGTGCAATTGTCATTCAAAGTGCGACAGCGCTGATGGCTGAAAATTGGTCTGGGCAGGAAGGGGGAAAGTGCCCTGTATTGAAGTGGTTAATGTAGTAATGGATTATCACGTTTTTTTCTTTTCTGTCTGTGTTCCATTGCAGAAATTTTTCTTCACTTCCTATCCCAAGACTCTATGGAAAATTTAAAAAGATCTCTCCCAAAAAAGGAAAATCTTTTTCTCTTAGACAGTTGTCAGTGGATCAAGTGTTCCAATGGGAAAATCCTCTCTATTTCTGTTCCAGTGAAAACTGAAGATGTTTGCTCTTCCCTCAATTTCAATCCCGGTGACAATAGTCATCAGGAAAAATATAGGGTAAATCTCTCCATTCGAGGCACAGACAGCAATAAAGACCTGATTGTGGTTCTAACCTTCTTTACTCTATCCAAAACAGACTTTATACTTAAAAAATACATTTTGGTTTTAGATACACACAAACTGATAAGGAGAAGCATATTTCATAATGAATATAATTTTAGATCAATTGATTTACAGTATATATATAGATATATATCTATATAGATATATATCACTATATATATCTATATAGATATATATCTATATATATATATATATATATATATATATATATATATATATATATATATATATACACATACATATACAGTTGTGCTCATAAGTTTACATACCCTGGCAGAATTTATGATTTCTTGGCCATTTTTCAGAGAATATGAATGAACGATTCTTTCACTCATGGTTAGTGTTTGGCTGAAGCCATTTATTATCAATCAACTGTGTTTGCTCTTTTTAAATCATAATGGCAACAGAAACTACCCAAATGACCCTGATCAAAAGTTTACATACCCTGGTGATTTTGACCTGATAACATGGACACAAGTTGACACAAAGGGGTTTAAATGGCTATTAAAGGTAAACAACCTCACCTGTGATCTGTTTGCTTGTAATTACTGTGTATGTGTATAAAAGATCAATAAGTTTCTGGACACCTGACAGACCCTTGCATCTTTCATCCAGTGCTGCATGGACGTTTCTGGATTCTGAGTCATGGGAAAAGCAAAAGAACTGTCAAAGGATCTGCTAGAAAAGATAGTTAAACTGTATAAAACAGGAAAGGGATATGAAAAGATATCCAAGGAATTGAGAATTCCAATTAGCAATCTTCTAATCAAGAAGTGGAAAATGGGGGGGGGGGGGGGTTCTGTTGAAACCAAACCACAGTCAGGTAGACCAACTAAAATTTCAGCTACAACTGCCAGGAAAATAGTTTAGGATGCAAAGAAAAACCCACAAATAACTTCAGGACTCTCTGAAAACAAGTGGTGTAGCTGTTTCAAGATGCACAATAAGGAGGCACTTGAAGAAAGATGGGCTGCATGGTCGAGTCGCCAGAAGAAAGCCATTACTACGCAAATGCCACAAAGTATCCCGCTTACAATACGCCAAACAGCACAGAGACAAGTCTGAAAGCTTCTGGCACAAAGTCATTTAGAGTGATGAGACCAAAATTTATCTTTTTGGCCACAACCATAAACGCTACATTTGGAAAGGTACACCATTCCTACTTGAAACACGGAGGTGGATCGCTGATGTTTTGGGGATGTGTGAGCTACAAAGGCACAGGACATTTGGTCAAAATTAATGGCAAGATGAATGCAGTATGTTATCTAAAAATATTGTAGAAACATTTGAATTCATCAGCCAGGAAGCTGCGCATGGGACGTACTTGGACATTCCAACATGACAATGATCCAAAACACAAGGCCAGGTCGACATGTCATTGGCTACAGCAGAATAAAGTGAAGGTTCTGGAGTGGCCGTCTCAGTCTCCTGACATCAATATCATTGAGCCACTCTGGGGAGATCTCAAACGTGAAGTTCATGCAAGATGGCTCAAGAATTTACAGGAACTGGAGGCTTTTTGCCGAGAGGAATGGGTAGCTTTACCATCTAAGAAGATAAAGAGCCTCATCCACAAATACCACAAAAGACTTCAAGCTGTCATTGATGGTAAAGGGTATTAAGAACTGGGGTATGTAAACTTTTGATCAGGGTCATTTGGGTAGTTTTTGTTGTCATTATAATTTAAAAAGAGTAAACACAGTTGATTGATAATAAATGGCTTCAGCCAAACACTAACCATGAGTGAAAGAAAAGTTTGTGTGCTATCATTCATATTCTCTGAAAATGGCCAAGAAATCATAAATTCTGCCAGGGTATGTAAACTTATGAGCACAGCTGTATATATATATATATATATATATATATATATATATATATATATATATATATATATATATATATATAGATAGATAGATAGATAGATAGATAGATAGATAGATAGATAGATAGATAGATAGATAGATAGATCTATGTATAGATATAGATATACAGTATCTCACAAAAGTGAGTACACCCCTCACATTTTTGAAAATATTTTATTCTATCTTTTCATGTGACAACACTGAAGAAATGACACTTTGCTACAATGTAAAGTAATGGGTGTACAGCTTATATAAAAGTGTAAATTTGCTGTCCCCTCAAAATAACTCAACACACAGACATTAATGTCTAAACCGCTGGCAACAAAAGTGAGTGCAAATGAGTGCTAAGTGAAAATGTCCAAATTGGGTCCAAAGTGTCAATATTTTGTGTGGCCACCATTATTTTCCAGCACTGCCTTAACCCTCTTGAGCATGGAGTTCACCAGAGCTTCAAAGGTTGCCACTGGAGTCCTCTTCCACTCCTCTATGACGACATCACGGTGCTGGTGGATGTTAGAGACCTTGCGCTCCTCCACCTTCCATTTGAGGATGCTCCACAGTTGCTCAATAGGGTTTATGTCTGGAGACATGCTTGGCCAGTCCATAACCTTTACCCTCAGCTTCTTTAGCAAGGCAGTGGTCGTCTTGGAGGTGTGTTTGGGGTCGTTATCATGTTGGAATACTGCCCTGTGGCCCAGTCTCCAAAGGGAGGGGATCATGCTCTGCTTCAGTATGTCACAGTACATGTTGGCATTCATGGTTCCCTCAATGAACTGTAGCTCCCCAGTGCCGGAAGCACTCATGCAGCCCCAGACCATGACACTCCCACCACCATGCTTGAATGTAGGCAAGACACACTTTTGTCTTTGTACTCCTCACCTGGTTGCCGCCACACCATCTGAACTAAATAAGTTTATCTTGGTCTTATCAGACCACAGGACATGGTATCAGTAATCCAAGTTCTTAGTCTTCTTGTCTTCAGCAAACTGTTTGCAGGCTTTCTTGTGCATCATCTGTAGAAGAGGCTTCCTTCTGGAATGACAGCTTTGCAGACCAATTGGATATAGTGTGCAGCGTATGGTCTGAGCACTGACAGGCTGACCTACCACCCCTTCAAACTCTGCAGCAATGCTGGCAGCACTCATACGTCTATTTCCCAAAGACAACCTCTGAATATGACGCTGAGCATGTGCACTCAACTTCTTTGGTTGACCATGGCGAGGCCTGTTTTGAGTGGAACCTGTCCTGTTAAACTGCTGTATGGTCTTGGCCACTGTGCTGCAGTTCAGTTTCAGGGTCTTGGCAATATTCTTATAGCCTAGGCCATCTTTATGTAGAGCAGCAATTCTTTTTTTCAGATCCTCAGAGAGTTCTTTGCCCTGAGGTGCCATGTTGAACTTCCAGTGACCAGTATGATAAAGTGAGAGCGATAACACCAAATTGAACACACCTGCTCCCCATTTACACCTGAGACCTGACACCGTGAGTCACATGACACCGGGGAGGGAAAATGGATAATTGGGCCCAATTTGGACATTTTCACTTAGGGGTGTACTCACTTATGTTGCCAGCGGTTTAGACATTAATGGCTGTGTGTGAGTTATTTTGATGGGACAGCAAATTTACACTGTTATACAAGCTGTACACTCACTACTTTACATTGTAGCAAAGTGTAATTTCTTCAGTGTTGTTACATGAAAAAATATAATAAAATATTTACATAAATGTGAGGGGTTACTCACTTTTGTGAGATGCTGTATTCATAGATATATCTATATATATGTATACATCTATATATATATTGTTAACAAGTGTACTAGGTTACTAGTCAGGATGAGCTTTGAGTTCGAGTCGAACTCATGTTCGACTCGAACATCGGCTGTTCGCCTGTTCGCCGAACAGCGAACAATTTGGGGTATTCGCGGCAAATTCGAAAGCCGCGGAACACCATTTAATAGTCTATGGGAGAAATCAAAAGTGCTAATTTTAAAGGCTTATATGCAAGTTATTGTCATAAAAAGTGTTTGGGGACCTGAGTCCTGCCCCAGGGGACAAGGATCAATGCAAAAAAAAGTTTTAAAAACGGCCGTTTTTTCGGGAGCAGTGATTTTAATAATCCTTAAAGTGAAACAATAAAAGTGTAATATTCCTTTAAATTTCATACTTGAGGGGTGTCTATAGTATGCCTGTAAAGGGGTGCATGTTTCCCATGTTTAGAACAGTCTGACAGAAAAATGACATTTCAAAGGAAAAAAAGTCATTTAAAACTACTCGGGGCTATTAATGAATTGCCGGTCCGACAATACACATAAAAGTTAATTGATAGAAACGGCATGGGAATTCCCCACAGGGAAACCCTGAACCAAAATTTAAAAAAAAAATGACGTGGGGGGTCCCCCTAAATTCCATACCAGGCCCTTCAGGTCTGGTATGGATATTAAGGGGAACCCCGGCCAAAAAAAAAAAAAAAAATGTCGTGGGGTCCCCCTCAAAATCTATACCAGAACCTTCAGGTCTGGTATGGATTTTAAGGTGAACCCTGCGCCAAAATTTAAAAAAATGGCGTGGGGTCCCCCAATAATCCATACCAGACCCTTATCCGAGCACACAACCTAGCAGGCCGCAGGAAAAGAGGGGGGACGAGAGAGTGCCCCCCTCCTTAACCGTACCAGGCCACATGCCCTCAACATTGGGAGGGTGCTTTGAGGTAGCTCTCCAAAATCAACATGGGGACAAGGGCCTCATCCCCACAACCCTTGCCTGGTGGTTGTGGGGTCTGCGGGCAGGGGGCTTATCAGAATCTGGAAGCCCCCTTTAACAAGGGGACCCCCGGATCCCGGCCCTCCCCCCTGTGTGAAATGGTAAGGGGGTACAAAAGTACCCCTACCATTTCACAAAAAAAACTGTCAAAAATGTTAAAAATGACAAGAGACAGTTTTTGACAATTCCTTTATTTAAATGCTTCTTCTTTCTTCTTTCTTCTATCTTCCTTTTGTTTTTCCTCCATCTTCTTCTGGTTCTTCTGGTTCTTCCTCTGGTGTTCTCGTCCTGCATCTTCATCCGCGGCGTCTTCTTCCCTTCTTCTCCTCGGGCTGCTCCACATCCATGATGGCATGGAGGGAGGCTCCCGCTGTGTGACGCTTCTCCTCTTCTGACGGTTCTTAAATAACGGGGGGCGGGGCCACCCTTGTTAAAGGGGGCTTCCAGATTCCGATAAGCCCCCTGCCCGCAGACCCCCACAACCACCGGGCAAGGGTTGTGGGGATGAGGCCCTTGTCTCCATCAACATGGGGACAAGGTGTTTTGGGAGGCTACCCCAAAGCACCCTCCCAATGTTGAGGGCATGTGGCCTGGTACGGTTCAGGAGGGGGGGCACTCTCTCGTTCCCCCCTCTTTTCCTGCGGCCTGCCAGGTTGCGTGCTCATATAAGGGTCTGGTATGGATTTTTGGGGTGACCCCATGCCATTTTTTTAAAATTTTAGTGCAGGGTTCCCCTTAAAATCCATACCAGACCTGAAGGGTCTGGTATAGATTTTGAGGGGGACCCCACGACATTTTTTTTTTTTAATTTTGGCCGGGGGTTCCCCTTAATATCCATGCCAGACCTGAAGGGCCTGGTATGGAATTTAGGGGGACCCCCCCCACGTCATTTTTTTTTAAATTTTGGTTCGGGGTTCCCCTGTGGGGAATTCCCGTGCCGTTTTTATCAATGAACTTTTATGTGTATTGTTGGACCGGCAATTCATTAATAGCTGCGAGTAGTTTTAAATGACTTTTTTTCCTTTGAAATGTCATTTTGCTGTCAGACTGTTCTAAACACGGGAAACATGCGCCCCTTTACAGGCATACTATAGACACCCCCCAGGTACGAAATTTAAAGGAATATTACACTTTTATTGTTTCACTTTAAGCATTATTAAAATCACTGCTCCCGAAAAAACGTCCTTTTAAAACTTTTTTTTGCATTGATCCATGTCCCCTGGGGCAGGACCCAGGTCCCCAAACACTTTTTATGACAATAACTTGCATATAAGCCTTTAAAATTAGCACTTTTGATTATTCATGTCCCATAGACTTTAATGGTGTATGCGTGTTCAAACAAATTTTTTGCCTGTTTGCAAGTTCTGGTGCGAACTGAACAGGGGGGTGTTCGGCTCATCCCTAGTTAGTAGGTTCTGAGGTTAAAATGTTCAAATATACAGTTAACGTCAGATCAGTTGCTATGGGTTGTTGTACATTACATTATGTACATATAATTTTACAGAAGCACGTTTGCTTTGCTTTCTATCTATAAAAAATATGGATATTATTCATCCTGAATCACTATTAATTTGCATATCCATCAATCAAAATCCATAAGTGAAAGAAAACAGAATGATTCTTAGGACTATAAAGTTCAAGCCCGGGTTCACACCACAACGGGCTGCGGATCGCACAGGAGCGCTGTGCGTTCCTGTTCACCGTTTCAGGGCCGATTCAATGCCTGAATTCGGCCCTGAAACGCAGCCAAAGACGCACAGCGTTTTTGTGCAGTGCGCACCGCAGCCGCCCCGGAGATATGTGAACTGGCTCCATAGGGAGCCAGTCACATTCTCCTGCTATGCGAATTAGAGGTGCGGAAACGCACCTCTAATTCGCATAGGTGTGAACCCGGGCTAAATGTGTGTTAAACTGACTGTAAATGTTGCTCAGCACTCAATAAAAATGATACACAACAATTTCAAAAGTAACAAAGCAAATTAAACAATAAATTATATATACCCCTACAATTACCTCTTTGTGTTTTTTCTGCGTCTCAGCACTTAGGGCTTGTTCACACCAGCCACTGTGTTATAGCGATCACAATGCACAGCTCTGTTCACACATAAAGCTTTTCTGGAAAAAAAAGTACAGCTTACCGTACTATTTTTTTAGCAAACACCACCCGCACACCACCACAATGCGGTGTGTCTTGCAGTGGGACTGCGCTGGAATAGCCGTCCAATGCAATCCCATCGCATTTGGTGTGAACAAGCCCTTTCAGATGCTTCCGAACAAAAAAAAAACCCGTCTTGTAATTTGTACTTGTTAATATTTACTGTAACTAAACTGAACAAAAGATATCTGACTGAGTATGTGATGTATTTTTAATACTAACACTGTACTCAAGGGTTTGTAGTGCAGTAAACCACAGCAACCAATGGAGCTAGTCTGCAGAATTACAGAATACTGAAATCTGATAGGTGGCAATGAGTTTCTGCCACTTCCACAGGCATTGCACATTGGTGTACCTTATTAAAAGCATTTTCAGTCCGAAAGCGCAACTACAGTCAACAATAAAATAATGGACAACCCATTAAAAGATACAATAAAAAGCACAGCTTTTGCTGCAATACCTTCAAATTGTCTCCTTGTCTAATAGTCTCCAAGTTCAATACTGAACAAACATGCAGCAACTGAAATTAAAATAATAACTGGTCTGTACAACTGTGGGTCACTGGCTCAGAAAATATTTAAAGCTGAACTCCAGGTGGTTAGAAACTAACATACCTCTATATGCACTAATACATAACTCAATGCATGTTTTTTTAATGCAAGCAGTGTCAGCACCTGAATTCAACTTGGTATCAGCCTCTTGCAATCACCTATACAGCTGAGCTCAGATTGAATAATAGAGATGCAGCACATGGAGTAGGAATAGGGATAGGAAGATAGATCAGAGTGACAGAGAGAGAAGCTCAGTATGCTCTCAGTATGCTGATTTCCCTTTCACTTTTTGGTCACAGGCTGGGAAAGGGGCAATACCTGTGAGTGGTACTTAAAGTTGAGCTAAACCCTCCTATCCACTAGGGATGGTGCTATCCTAGCCCCTATTTAGATCTGTGCTTGCCATGGTACTGCACATATTACCAGCTATGATGTGATAGGGATATTACATATGACATATTTCCTTAGTTGAAGTGTTCTAGTGGTCTCACAAATAAGCCATATAAGGACTTTCACTATATTGCCAAAGGTATTGGAACAATTGCCTTTACATGCACAAGAACTTTAATGGCAGTGTTCAATATTGAGTTGGCGCACCCTTTGCAGCTATAACAGCTTCAACTCTTCTGGAAAGGCTGTCCAAAAGGTTTAAGAGTGTGTCTATGGGAATGTTTGACCATACTTCCAGAAGCGCATTTGAGAGGGCAGGCACTAATGTTGGATGTGAAGGCCTGGCTCGCAGTCTCCACTCTAATTCATCCCAAAGGTGTTCTATCGGTTGAGGTCAGGACTCTATGCAGGCCAGTCAAATTCCTCTACCCCAAACTCGCTCATCCATGTCTCTATGGACCTTGCTTTGTGCACTGGTGCGCAGTCATATTGGAACAGGAAGGGGTCATCCCCAAACTGTTCCCACAAAGTTAGGAGCATGGAATTGTCCAAAATGTCTTGGTATGCTGACACCTTAAGTGTTCCCTTCACTGGAAATAAGGGGCCAAGCCTAACCCCTGAAAAACAACCCCATACCATAATCCCCCCTCCACCAAATGATTTGGAGGGTTGGCCTAATACTTTTGGCAATATAGTGTGGATGAATGAGTTTGGGGTGGAGGAACTTGACTAGCCTGCACAGAGCCTTGACCTCAACCCAATAGAACACCTTTGGGATGAATTAGAATCAGGACTGCGAGTCAGACCTTCTCATCCAACATCAGTGCCTGACCTCACAAATGCGCTTCTGGAAGAATTGTCAACCATTCCCATAGACACACTCCTAAACCTTAAGGACAGCCTTCCCAGAAGAGTTGAAGTGGTTATAGCTGCAAAGGGTGGGCCAACTCAATATTGAACCCTACGGATTAAGACTGGGATGCCATTAAAGTTCATGAGCGTGTAAAGGCAGGTGTCCCAATACTTTTGCCAATATAGTGTAAGTGTTGTTTTACCTTAGTTGACTCACACCAAAGAAATGGTATTGTTAAGCGATCAGGATGTGGCTGTCCATTCCTTTGTATAACACACACACAGCTTGTAATGCGTGTCTCAAATCAGCGCTTGCAATCATGCGTCTGTGGTCATCTGCGCCACGCCATCTCCAGAGGAACCCGTGGCAGAAACAGCATCTTAACCACTTCAGCCCCGGAAGGATTTACCCCCTTCCAGACCAGAGCACTTTTTACAATTTGGCACTGCGTCGCTTTAACTGCTGATTGCGCGGTCATGGAATGCCGTACCCAAACAAAATTTGTGTCCTTTTCTTCCCACAAATAGAGCTTTCTTTTGATGGTATTTGATCACCTCTGCGGTTTTTATTTTTTGCGCTATAAACGGAAAAAGAACGAAAATTTTGAAACAAAATGATATTTTCAACTTTTTGTTATAAAAAAAATCCAATAAACTCAATTTTAGTCATACATTTAGGCCAAAATGTATTCGCCCACATGTCCTTGGTAAAAAAAAATGTCAATACGTGTATATTTATTGTTTTGCGCAAAAGTTATAGCGTCTACAAACTAGGGTACATTTTCTGGAATTTACACAGCTTTTAGTTTATGACTGCCTATCTCATTTCTTGAGGTGCTAAAATGGCAGGGCAGTACAAACCCCCCCCCCCCCAAATGACCCCATTTTGGAAAGTAGACACCCCAAGGAAATTGCTGAGAGGCATGTTAAGCCCATTGAATATGAATTTTTTTTGTCCCAAGTGATTGAATAATGATAAAAAAATTAAATTAAAAACATTTTTACAAAAAGTTGTCACTAAATGATATATTGCTCACACATGCCATGGTTATATGTGGAATTGTGCCCCAAAATACCATTAGCTGCTTCTCCTGAGTACATGGATACCACATGTGTGGGACTTTTTGGGAGCCTAGCCGCGTACGGGGCCCCGAAAACCAAGCACCGCCTTCAGGATTTCGAAGGGCGTAAATTTTTGATTACACTCCTCACTACCTATCACAGTTTTGAAGGCCATAAAATACCAAGATAGCACAACCCCCCCCCCCCAAATGACCCCATTTTGGAAAGTAGACACCCCAAGCTATTTCCTGAGAGGCATGTTGAGTCCATGGAATATTTTGTATTTTGACATAAGTTGCAGGAAAATGACAAACTTTTTTTTTTTTGCACAAAGTTGTCACTAAATGATATATTGCTCAAACATGCCATGGGCATATGTGCAATTACACCCCAAAATACATTCTGCTGCTTCTCGTGAGTACGGGGATACCACATGTGTGGGACTTTTTGGGAGCCTAGCCGCGTACGGGGCCCCGAAAACCAAGCACCGCCTTCAGGATTTCTAAGGGCGTACATTTTTTATTTCACTCCTTAGCTATTTGCTGAGAGGCATGGTGAGTATTTTGCAGCTCTCATTTGTTTTCGAAAATGAAGAAAGACAAGAAAAATTTTTTTTTTTTTCTTTTTTCAATTTTCAAAACTTTGTGAGGTCTGCAAAATACTCGCCATACCTCTCAGCAAATAGTTTGGGGTGTCTACTTTCCAAAATGGGGTCATTTGGGGGGGTTTTGTGCCATCTGGGCATTCCATGGCCTCCGAAACTGTGATAGGCAGTGAAGAGTGAAATCAAAAATTTACACCCTTAGAAAGCCTGAAGGCGGTTCTTGGTTTTTGGGGTCCCGTACGCAGCTAGGCTCCCAAAAAGTCTCACACATGTGGTATCTCCGAACTCAGGAGAAGCAACAGAATGTATTTTGTGGTGTAATTTCACATATTCCCATGGCATGTTTGAGCAATATATCATTTAGTGACAACTTTGTCCAAAAAAAAAAAAATGTCTTTTTCCCGCAACTTGTGTCACAATATAAATATTCCATGGACTCAACATACCTCTCAGCAAATAGCTTGGGGTGTCTACTTTCCAAAATGGGGTCATTTGGGGGGGGTTGAACTGTCTTGGCATTTTATGCACAACATTTAGAAGCTTATGTCACACATCACCCACTCTTCTAACCACTTGAAGACAAATCCCTTTCTGACACTTTTTATTTACATGAAAAAATTATTTTTTTTTTGCAAGAAAATTACTTTGAACCCCCAAACATTATATATATTTTTTAAAGCAAAGGCCCTACAGATTAAAATGGTGGGTGTTTCATTTTTTTTTTCACACAGTATTTGTGCAGCGATTTTTCAAACGCATTTTTTGGGGAAAAAACACACTTTTTAAAATTTTGATGCACTAAAACACACTATATTTCCCAAATGTTTGATGAAATAAAAAAGATGATCTTAGGCTGAGTACATGGATACCAAAGACGACATGCTTTAAAATTGCGCACAAGCGACAAACTAAATACATTTTTAAAAGCCTTTAAAAGCCTTTACAGGTTACCAGTTTAGATTTACAGAGGAGGTCTACTGCTAAAATTACTGCCCTCGATCTGACCTTCATGGTGATACCTCACATGCATGGTGCAATTGCTGTTTACATTTGACGCCTGGCCGACGCTTGCGTTCGCCTTTGCACGAGAGCGGGGGGGAACAGGGGTGCTTTTTTTTTGCTTTTTTATCTTATTTTTAAACTGTTCCTTTCATTTTTTTTTTTAGCATTAAACTGTTCCTTTCATTTTCTTTTTTTTAGCATTTTTATTGTTATCTCAGGGAATGTAAATATTCCCTATGGTAGCAATAGCTAGTGACAGGTACTCTTTTTTGAAAAAATTGGGGTCTATTAGATCCTAGATCTCTCCTCTGCCCTCAAAGCATCTGACCACACCAAGATCGGTGTGATAAAATGCTTTCCCAATTTCCCAATGGCGCTGTTTACATCTGGCAAAATCTAAGTCATAAAATGCTCATAGCTTCAGGTTTCTTAGGCCATAGAGATGATTGGAGCCATTCTGGTCTCTGATCAGCTCTATGGTCAGCTGGCCGCATTCTCAGGTTCCCTGTTGGGACAGGAGAGCCAAAGAAAAATATGGAAGAAGGTGGGGGGGCATGCCCTCCCACTGCTTGTAAAAGCAGTCTAGAGGCTAATTAGCTGCTAGGATTGCTTTTACATGGTAGCCGACCGCTGGCTGAAAAGAATGATACCAAGATGATACCTAAACCTGCAGGCATCATTCTGGTATAACCACTTAAAGTCCAGCAACATACCAGTACTTTGCTGGTCCTTGTTGGGCATATATTGTAAACTTTTTTTTCATGCAGCCTGTGGGCTGAACGAAAAAAAGAGATTGATCGGAGGGTATGCCCACCATTAGAATACCTCCCTTCATCCACCCACTTCTAATGATGGGCATATATGCACCGTTTATATATGCCGAAGCAGGCGGGCAACCTCCCGCAAAAGGTAGGAGCAAATCGCTCCTCCGCCCACTGCTGTCCCCACGCTTCGGCATATATGCTGAAGTATGTAACTGTGGTGGTGAAATCACCTCCGACAGCGCTGGAGTCATGGCTTTATGTATCGTGGGATCAAACGCTGTTGCTGTCAAGATAAATAAATCCGTGCTGCAACTGAATGGCGTACCTGCTAAGCAAATGATGGTTAACAATAAAACAAAGTAATATTACAGTATAACAGTAAGACTTACCATACCTGCAAAGCAAATACAAAAAAAACATAGTAAAAAATAAAACATTTAACGCAACCTGTGCCTATAATATATATATGCCGAAGCATGGGGGCATCCTCCCACAAAAGGTAGGAACAAATTGCTCCTCCACCCACTGCTGCCCCCACGCTTCGGCATATATGCTGAAGTATGTAACTGTGGTGGTGAAATCACCTCCGACAGCGCTGGAGTCATGGCTTTATGTATCGTGGGAGCAAACGCTGTTGCTGTCAAGATAAATAAATCCGCGCTGCAACTGAATGGCGTACCTGCTAAGCAAATGATGGTTAACAATAAAACAAAATAACATTACAGTATAACAGTAAGACTTACCATACCTGCAAAGCAAATACAAAAAAAAAGTAAAAAATAAAACATTTAACGCAACCTGTGCCTAAAATATATAAATGCCGAAGCATGGGGGCATCCTCCCGCAAAAGGTAGGAGCAAATCGCTCCTCCGCCCACTGCTGCCCCCATGCTTCGACACATATGCTGAAGTATGTAACTGTGGTGGTGAAATCACCTCCGACAGCGCTGGAGTCACGGCTTTATGTATCATGGGAGCAAACGCTGTTGCTGTCAAGATAAATAAATCCGCGCTGCAGCTGAATGGCGTGCCTGAAAACAAAAAAATGGTTAACAATAAAACACAGTAAACTATAAAAAAATGACATACCTGAAAAGCAAACATGATAAAACATAACAACAATAAAACATTGCAGAACAGAATACAGTAAAAAAGAGCAGAACAATAGAGAGAGAATAGAGAGAGAGAGAGAACAATAAAACGACAACTACTTTTGTTTTTTTTATTTTATTTTTTTTTGTGTATTTTTTTTTTTTTTTTACATTTTTTTTATAACTGTAACTTTTTTAACTGTAACTGGTACCAGGTTCGGGTCTCTCAAAATGCGATGGCATCTTGGGAGACCCTGTGAAAGTGTGTCCTAGTCTGTGCAATGCTGTACCCTACGCGAAAACTCAACTAGTGTATGGTAGCGCGCAAAACATTCACCAATGCATAGACCAGGATTGTCAGGACAGGAGGGACAATAATACCGGGTGTCACGCCTATATCCGCGCTTTCTGCAGACACGACATTTTCTTTGGGGGGCTCGTTGGGTAGGGGTACTCGGGAGGACATAAGGAAAATGCCTCTCATGCAGCCGGCTTACTGCATTTGGTTGGGGAAGGTGAGGTGGAGCACCATCTGGATACAGAAGGGCTCTGACGATCTCTTCCTGGAATTTAGGGAAGGATCCAGTCTGTCCTGAAGCTCTGTATAGCACATGAGCGTTCAGCAAAGCCAATTGAAATAAGTATACAGACACTTTTTTATACCAGCGTCTGGCCTTACGGGCAACTAGGTACGGCGCCAACAACTGGTCGTTGAGGTCCACCCCTCCCATATTTTGGTTATATTCGTGGACACAGAGGGGTTTCTCCACAACACCAGTCACCGTAAAAATTTGGACCGTCGTGTCTGCATGAAGGGAGGTAAAAACGAAAACATTTTTATTGTCCCTCCACTTCATAGCGAGCAAATTATTACACCGCAAGCAGGCTCTCTCCCCCAGCCTAAGACGGGAATCTACAAGCCGCTGGGGAAAGCCCCGGCGATTAGGTCGCACGGTGCCACATGCTCCAATTTGATGATCAAAAAGGTGACTAAAAAGTGGCATGCTCGTGTAATAATTGTCCACGTACAAGTGGTACCCCTTTCCGAATAAGGGTGACACCAAGTCCCACACAATCTTGCCAGCGCTTCCTATGTAGTCAGGGCAGTTTGTTGGCTCTACGTGACTATCTTTGCCCTCGTAAACCATTGAAGTGCATGAACCGCAAGATCTGCTCGTATCGTGTCCTGGTCATGGAGGCAGAGAACAAGGGCATATGGTGAATTGGGTCAGTGGACCAATATGACTGCAACTCACTCTTTTTAGTTATGCCCATGTTGAGGGAAAGGCCCAGAAAGATCTTAAATTCGGAGACCGTAATTGGTCTCCAATCTCTGGCAAGGGAGGACTGGGGAATAGTGGCGATGTGTTGACCAGCATATAAATTGCTTTGGTCCACAATAGATCTATAGAGATCTTCGGTGAAAAACAGCGCATAAAAATCCAGTGGCGTAAAATCAACTGTTTCCACCTGAATTCCGGGTTGGCCAGTGAATGGGGGAAGTACGGGTGCTGCAGAAGTGGTGGGCTCCCAATTCGTAACACTTATATGGTGATCGCTGGTGAAAGGGTTAACTAGGGGGCAATCAAGGGGTTAAAACCTTTATTAGGTAGTATATGGGGGTTCCTGTCGCTATAAAACACTGACGGCGAACCTATATACTTAAATAGCGTCACCAGTGACACTAGTACAGCGATCAGAAAAACGATTGCTTAGTGACACTGGCGACGGGGGGGTGATCAAGGGGTTAACCTTTATTAGGGGGGTTAGGGGGGTACCCTAGACCTAAAGGGGGGTACCCTAGACCTAAAGGGGGCTAACCCTAACTGCCCTAACTCTTATAACTGTCACAAACTGACACCAATGCAAAAAAAAACTGCTATTGGTGTCACTGTGACAGGGGGTACAGGGGGGGGATCGGGGGGTGATCGGGGGGTGACTGGGTGTGAAAAGTGTGCCTGCGTGTTCTAATGTACGTGTAGTGTTGTGCAAACTCACATTGATGTCTTCTCTCCTCGGCACCGGAACGAAAAGACCGGCTCAAGGAGAGATGACATCACTTCCTCCGCTTCTGTTTACATTACAGAAGCCGAGGAAGCTTGTCATTCTCCAGGAGCGATCGCGAGGGGGAGCCACAAATGAGTGGCCTCCCCCTCACCTTTGATCGCCCTTGACCTGAATCCAACCACCGCAGGCACCGGGGGGAGTCCAATCGGACCCCCCGCCCGCGGGCAGGCAAGGACGTACAGGTAAGGCCTTATGCCTGCCCGTGCCATTCTGCCGACGTACATCATCATGCGGCGGTCGGCAACTGGTTAAGTTAAGTATTCTTGTCATATTTTCTTTATCTGTATCTGTCATTACTTTTAATAAATGTTATACTTCTAAGTATTTGTGTGATCTTTCTTTGCACATATTAAATACAACCCCAAATACGTGACAAAATATGACACCAGCCAAGCAATTAGCGCTTTCAAAATAAAGGGTCACCAATGGCAGCCTACATATTTTGGCAGTACAAGGTTCCTTTAAAGCCAGGAAGGAATCATAAGAGCTGAAATCAGATTCTCCATATATTTCATCTTGTCAATATTATGCACACTGACTCTCATGTTGCCTGTTAGTGGATAGGATACCATCAAAGGCAGATAATCGCATTCTTTGTAGGTTGGGTTATGTCTATATCAAGGTTATTTCTCTGAACATTACAAGGAGGAAATGTTTGTAGATAAATACATTTGCTATGTACAAAAAAATTTAACAGCCTATGTTGCATAAATTGCGATTATATATGTTTTCTTACGGGTTGTTTATTTCTACCAGGTAAAAGAATGTCCTGAAAAGCACATGCCCTACTTTTTTTCAAGTACTGGATGAAAGAAATTCCAGTGAGGGAAATTAGGTGACAGTTATCAATGTATAATTGCAGCTAATGGATTGAGGACGCAGCAAAAATTATAAATTAGAAACATGATCTATTCATTAACTGGCAATAGAAATAGTGGTCCATTTATATGTCAATTATACTCGTTTATTTGAAGATGTCTTTAACATCTTAAGAACTATGTTTAATGAGAGAGAAAATTAGAGCTGTACCTGTTTTATCTTTGTGAAGGGGGAAAGGGAACACCTGCTATAGCTAGTAAAATAAATCTCAATTATAAAGTCGGTCACCAGTCAAAGTAGAACAGACTATGGGACTGATCTATTAAAAGAGTATTTTTCTTTCTAGACTGTATATACTTGATGTTCTCAACAGACTTATAGGAGCCTCTTTATTTGTATGTATTAGCCATTGATTGACATTCATGTGTGATTAGCTACCACAAATTTGGCTAGAGATTGGCCAAAAGAAGATCTCCAGCTATTGCAGAACGACAAGCTCAAGGAGCTCTGTTAACGAGCATTATTTAAGTTAAGTTAGTTAAGTTAGCATTAGTTTGACAGGTGAGAAAATTGTGACTTGGAGGTTGATTTACTAAAACTGGAGAATGCAAAATCTAATACAGCTGCATAGTAGCCAATCAGCTTCTAACTTTAGCTTGTTCAATTAAGCTTTTACCAAAATAAAACCTGGAAGCTGATCGGTTTCCATGCAGAACTGCACCAGATTTTGACTGCACTAGATTTTGTATTACTCCATCTTTGGTAAATCAACCACTTGGTGTTTTACAGCATTCGCCCATCTACAAGTTGCTTGTCACTGCCCTAGACCCTTTACTGCATTGGCTCTGGTTACATATAGTTACATAGTAGTCAAGGCTAAAAAAAAAAGACAAAAGTCCATCAAGTCCAACCTATGTGTGTGATTTTATGTCAGTATTACATTGTATAACCCTGTATGTTGTGGTCGTTGAGGTGCCTATCTAAGAGTTTTTTTGAGATTATCCATGCTTCCCGCTGAAGCCACTGCTTGTGGAAAAGGATTCCACACCCTAGCCGCTCAAATAATAATTTATTCTGCAATACAGAAATAACTTGGATTGCGAGTAATGTGGTTTACGAGCGTTTCGCAATATGAGCTATTATCTTTTAAAAAGCCTGACAGTTTGCGAGCATTGTCTTGCAAGACGAGCAGGATTCAAGCCTCTGAGTTGTGCAGTACCGCATTTGGCCAGAGGTGCCGGGGCGCCTGTGACACTCGGGGCCACTTGGAGACACTCAGAAACTCTCCGTTCCCAAGTGTCTCTGAGCCTCTCCGAGTGTCTCCGAGTGCATCCGAGCTGCTCCGATCGGTCTCCGAGTGTTTCCGAGTGTCTCCGGCAAATTCCCCCCCCCCCCCCGCCACATGCAATACTGTATACAATAGCAGTCACTGTGGTACAAATTATCTGAGTTTCCATCGACTCCTATGGGGAAACTAGCTTTGATATACGAGTGCTTTGGATCACAAGCATTCTTCTGAAACAAATTATGCTCGTAATCCAAGGTACCACTGTATTGCCATTCTTTATAGACACAGCTGATGTAATAACATATAACATATAATGTCCTAACCATTCCCCTACTATTATGAATATAAGCCTTAACCACTAAAAGCAGATCTCCATCTAAGAACTTTTTTTAGTTTGGGATATAGAGAAGAAGGGTTAAACTCTGTATGGTTCTTGTTGTCTTCTGCGTTCCCATTGGACAAGATTTCGCCTCTCTGTCTGTCCCAGTAATGGTTATCAGCAGAACAGGAGATTTATGCCTTTATTTTATTTATTACAGGTAATTATATAGCACTGACAATTTTATGCAGCATTTTACATATATATTGTATATTCACATCTGTCCCTACGCTCAAGGAGCTTACAATCTAAGATCCCTAATGCCGCGTACACACGGGCGGACTTTACGGCAGACTTTGTCCTGCGGACTTTTCGACGTACTTTACGACGGACTTTCCGAATGAACGGACTTGCCTACACACGATCAATCAAAGTCCGACGGATTCGTACGTGATGACGTACGACCGGACTAAAACAAGGAAGTTCATAGCCAGTAGCCAATAGCTGCCCTAGCGTCGGTTTTTGTCCGTCAGACTAGCATACAGATGAGCGGATTTTTCAACCGGACTCGAGTCCGTCCGACAGATTTGAAACATGTTTCATTTCTAGGTCCGTCAAACTTTTGAGAAAAAAAAGTCCGCTGGAGCCCACACACGACTGAATTGTCCGACGGACTCAGGTTCGCCGGACCAAGTATGCCGTAAAGTCCGGTCGTGTGTACGCGGCATAACTCACATTCATACATACACATGCTAGGGCCAATTTAGACAGGAGTCAATTACCTACCAGCATGTCTTTGGATTCTGGGAGGAAACTGGAGTACCCAGAGGAAACCCACGCAGTCACAGGGTTTATATGCAAACTCCAGGCATCTCTTCAACGGGTAAATAGACAGTAAAAGCAAAGCAAAATTGGGAAAATTATTATAATATATATGTAGGCCTTCCTTGATGCCCTATGGTCAAGCTTTCTAGAAAGAAGAATAAATTAGCCGCAATTTTGTTATGTTTAACTGTTTACAGTTTGTTCCCCAGACAGTCAATGCTAGAATGTTTGTAAAGCAAATAGATACAATGAATCCACACTATCCACCCTTGACACTGTATATATTTTATCATCTAGTTTCAATTTGGTATAAGTGAACAAATATGTTAAAAAGGTTAAAGAAAAAATATGTTAAAAAAGTTAAATGTAAGGTACATTTAAGATCCAAAATAAAGTGCATATAACATCAGTAAAAAAAACACTACAACTAAAGAGTATAAAACAAAGAATAGTCCACTATGATTCATCATCCATAATTAGTGCATGATGGCCCCAATTTTTCCTCTTGCCCTGGTGCTATGAAATTACATGAAAAGACAAAAAAAAACAGACGCTGTAGTGTTTCCAAAATGCTGGGTGCTCAAACTTTCACTATCTATCATCAACTCTAGGATATCAGCAGCAAACTCAATCAAACCTCACGTGAAACAATATAACCAAAGAACTTAGTCTCATAATAGTGTATTACTGATATTTATTTAAAATCATGTTCAAAACAAAATAACTACCACTCACATTCCCAAGTGCTACAACTAGCACTAGTACCAGTTGCTTGCTGAAATAGATCCACCACTTCAGCACAACAAAGCCACCGAAGCAATTAAAATCTCCAGATTAAACCACTGATGGAATACAGAGCATATGTGCAAGCCAAACTCTGCATTCAGACGTGTTTCATCATAGAGGGACTTTATCAAAGATCTTCACTTCCTGTCCCTGTAATGCCCTGCACACACCACTGGTTTTGCCGTCTGAATAAACTCCAAAGGTTTCTCCGACGGAACTCCGATGGAATTCCGCTCAAGCGGTCTTGCCTACACACAGTCACACCAAGTCCGACCGTCCAGAACGCGGTGACGTACAACACGTACGACGGGACTAGAAAAAGGAAGTGCAATAGCCAGTAGCCAATAGCTTCTGTCTCGTACTTGCTTCAGAGCATGCGTCGTTTTTGGTCCGTCGGAACAGCATACAGACGAGAGGTTTTCCCGATAGGAATTGGTTCCGTCGGAAATATTTAGAACATGTTCTATTTCAATTTTCTAAAAAGAGTCTGATGAGGCATACAAACGATCGGAATAGACGATGAAAAGCTTCCGTCTGACTTTTTCTGTCGGACATTCCGCTCGTGTGTACGCGGCACAACAGTGATCATCAGTAGGTAAGTGGATGGGGGGGGGGGCATCTTCCCAGTAGAGACCCAGTTAGCAATAAAATCTATAAATCTAAAGTGCTAATCCAAATAGCAAAAGGAATGTCAGCACACAAAATAAATATTCTACAAACGATTCAATTATCCAGTATATGGTTCATATATCCAGTCTTTAAAACAAGATAACATGTTTCAAAAGAAGCATGCGTCGTTTTTGGTCCATCGGAACAGCATACAGACGAGAGGTTTTCCCGATAGGAATTGGTTCCGTCGGAAATATTTAGAACATGTTCTATTTCTAGGTCCGTCAGAATTTTCTAAAAAAAGTCTGATGAGGCATACAAACGATCGGAATAGACGATGAAAAGCTTCCGTCTGACTTTTTCTGTCGGACATTCCGCTCGTGTGTACGCGGCACAACAGTGATCATCAGTAGGTAAGTGGATGGGGGGGGGGGGCATCTTCCCAGTAGAGACCCAGTTAGCAATAAAATCTATAAATCTAAAGTGCTAATCCAAATAGCAAAAGGAATGTCAGCACACAAATATTCTACAAACGATTCAATTATCCAGTATATGGTTCATATATCCAGTCTTTAAAACAAGATAACATGTTTCAAAAGAAGATCCCTATTTATAGCAAACGTCATTACATACCTGTTATTGCAAGATTTGATAGCTAAGCTTCTCATAGCCTCACTCAAAGTCAGTTTGCTAAGAGTGACTTTATCATGGTTGCTATTTCAATAACTATATGATTATGGAGGCCATGCAGAGGGGCTCCCAGGCAGTGCAACACTTTCATATAACACAAGAGAAGGTACTGTATGTGCGGACAGCTTAGGTAGGTTTATAACTTTTACTACTGCTACAACAATGCTACTCCAGAATGAGTAGAATTCTACAGAACTCTTTCCCCATAGACACAGTAAAGCCTCCATCCCCTTCAATGGAAAGCCTGCCTGTCCAGGGAGGTCACCTGGTTGAGGTCACCGGAAAAAGACTTGAAACAGAGAAGCTGGACAGAATTTCACATTTTACCGGCTGTATGCTACTTCAAGGTCAGTCGTATACAAGGTCTTGAGACAGGATCAGGATTACTGGAACCTGCACCTTTAAAAGCCAAGTCAGCAATGGGTGCTCCTGCATTTCCATCCTCCCAGGATTGCTTTAATGTGAACAACAAGCAGTGAGAAATGTGTCAGTTATCACTCAAACTACACACTAGTGAGACCCACTAACATCTTTTTTTCCAGTTCAGAGGTTCACATGTTTTATTCTGTGGATTGAAGTTAGTGGTGTTCTGAAGCAGAGATTTCTACATTTCTTAGAAAATTGCTGTGTGTAATAAAGTTCTCACAGCTTGACCTGATTTTCACATGTCATGCCGAAATATTCCTCAGTGTTTTATCAGCCCATGACTTCTTGAGATTAGCAAATCAATAAACAAACCAGGCAAATACTGCAAATGCTATCCTTTCTAGTGTTGTAAATTTGGAATATGTACAGGCAGATATCTGATCTGCAGAGAATCACATAACACACAGAGACACAAGGAATTAAAGTGAAAAGGCTTTGTAGGAATTCCAGGCAACAATGTCAATGACAGAATAACAATTAGCAGTAAATCAATTAACATAACCTAACATCTGTACAAAAAAGATCATGACACAGTAGACAATGATCTGGATGTCATTGAAACAACAAAGCAACAAACAAAGCACTAATTTGTTTCTCTAATATGTCTATTAAAAAAGAAAAGAATAAACACATTTCCTTAGTAAGGTCACTTATTTTTCTGATTTATTTTCATTCTACTTTTAAAATGAAAGTGATTATCTATTTTGTAGTAAACCTACCAATCCTATTAGAGTCTTAAAAGGTGGCTTTGAATGTAGTTTTTGTTACAGCACACATAAGTAGAGATGTTCTTTAGAGGGAGATAGGATTTAAATACCTGTTTATATCTATAAATGCAGTCTAAAAGTGGATGTAAACCCGATTCATGAAATTTGAGCTGGGCACATATATCTGTAGTGTTTTCTTATCTCTCTCCAAAGCACTAAGTCCCATGTTTTTCTTTTGTCCAGTAATTCTGTTATCAACCTGATAACTTCTGACAAGTTCTCTGAGATGGGAGATAAAAGCAGCCTGAAGTTTGTGTCCTGGGAGGTTGCTATAAATAGATTAGCAGACAGCTTGCCTTCTCACAGCAGAGCTCTGCACATTCCTTTCTTCCTTTGCCAATGTGAGTGGGGGTATGTGCCTTTCCTCCGATCAGTTGTCTTGGCTGTATGCCAACAATTCACTCCCAGTGCTAAACAGGAAGAAAAAATCTGTAACACAATGTGCACTTTCTAAAGGATATATAAAGCTAAAGACAGCAGATATCAATGTAAAACGTATGTAGGGAGATTTGTTCCAACTCTGTAAATCATCTGAGGCTATTCACTTCAGTTATATGTGAGGGTTTACATCCACTTTAAGGCATATTCACACCAGCCTCTGCATTACAACTAGGGATGGGCGAACGGTTTGGCCCGAGCATAAGTTTGAGCCAAACTTTCATTGTTCGGGCGTTCAGTGAACATCCGAACAAACCGGTCGTTTGACCGTTTGTTCGGCCTCCCAAACCGGCCACAATGCATTGTGGCGCTGAACAGTGCATTGCAAGCCCTGATTGGTTGAAGCAGTGAAAGCTTCAGCCAATCAGGGCACAGAGCACTGTCATAGTATTCTTTGAATGGCAGCCATTTTTAGTGTGATTTTGGTGTGGAGAGAGATAGAACAGGGCTCTGTTCAGTGCTATTAGTTAGTTAGTGTGCTATACTGTGCTATTTTGCTTCAAATGTCAGTGTAGAATTTTAGTTTAGTGTCAGTCTAGGGATAGTGCGAGTGTAGTGAGGAGGACTATCATTCAGCTTTGCACAGTGTGCAGCTAGAGTAGGGAAAGCTCAGATAGTTTCACTGTAGTGTAGTGAGACCGTGCCATTTATACATACATTAGTGTAGAGTAGGGACAGCTCATATAGTTTCAGTGTAGTGTAGTGAGACTGTGTCAGTAATCTTTACATTAGTGTATAGCTAGAGTAGGGACATCTCAGATAGCGTGAGTGTAGTGACGGTTGAACACTGTCTATTTGATTACGTTACTGCCAGTTTAACGCCATTTACTTCTGTGTGCGTTACTGCCAGTTTAACACCATTTACTTCTGTGTGCCTTACTGTCAGTTTAACGCCATTTACTTCTGTGTGCGGTACTGCCAGCTTAACGCCATATAGTTCTGTGTGCGTTACTGCCAGTTTAATGCCATATAGTTCTGTGCATCACTGTATGTTTGGAGCATTATATTGCAGTATATTATAGTGTATCCGTGGAGTGTGTCTGTGTAGTGTGAGTACTAAAATTAAAGTGCACCAAGCACCACTTTACATTGATTAAAGTGCATCTATGTACAGATTTCCACTTCTTCTTTACATTTTCTTATAAACACGCTCCCTCCCAATAATGTCTGGGAGGACAACAAGGAGAGGCAGACATTCCCTTGGCACTGTAAGGGGGCCAGCATCAAATGTGTCCACAGGCAAAGGTGGACGTGGTGGTCAGTCCTCAGGCAGGGCATCATTTCCTCTGTTTAGTGAGTTTGCCCGTGCTATCCAGACACAGCATGCAGAGGAGGTGGTGGACTGGCTTACTAAACCTTCCTCATCCTTCTCATCCTCTGTCAGGCAAGCAGAGACAAGTGTGCAGTCCCCTGCAGTTGCCAGAGTGGATAAACCTGCCTCCTTGTCCACACCTGTTTCTGCCATAGCCCCAACATCAGCTATTGAGGTGTCAGCTGAGTTGTTTGACCATAGCATCAGCCACTTGCTCCTTGATGATGCCCAGCCATTACTGGATTCAGATGTTGGTTCTGAGGTTGAGAATGACAGAAACATGAACCTAGAGTGAGGGAGGAACGCTGGTAGACAAATTGGCATTCATGTTCCCCAAGCCGCAGCCTATTGCCAAGTTGTCTCCAGTGTTAATGATGAAGATGGAGGAGATGGAGATGATGATGATAATGAGGGCATCGGTGCGATTTGGGTGCCAGATAGAGCAGAGGAGGAAACTGAAGGTGAGGCGGCACAACCCCAAGGAGGCTGACATCAAGAAAGAGTAGAGAGCAGCCACCCTATTCCATCACATTCTGCAGCTGTTATCTTCTGGCCCACTCCCCAAAGCTTAGCTGTCTGGACCTTTTTCAGCACATCTGCCACAGATCGCACTGTTGCTATCTGCAAACTGTGTCTCAGGCACATCAAACGTGGCAAAAACACCAGCCATTTCGGTACCACATGCTTAACAAGGCATTTAACGTCCAACCACTCAGCCTATTGGCAGGAGCACCTAAAAGCCACACAAAAGGGACACAAATCTGTCCCTCCTCCTCCTTCTCCTTACTCACTTCAGTCTGCCCCATGCTATATCAAGTTATTACCTCTCAGCAGCCTCCACTGACAGGGATGATGGTATAGCACAAGGTGTCCCAGGTCCTAGCAGTACATCTGCCAACAGCACACCACCAGCTGTAGAATGTAGCCGGCAAATTTCTCTGCCCCATCTGCTGCATCGGAAAAAAAATACAGACCCTGCCACCCACATGCCCAGAGTCTAATTGCATCCTGGTGGATTCTGCCCCCTTCCGTGAATTCGCATAATGTGCTGTACCACAATGGCAGGTTCCTAGTCGCTACTACTTTTCACGTAAGGCCGTTCCATCTCTCTACCATCACGTGGAAAGGAATGTTCTGGCATCATTGGGCAAGACAGTCAGCCGTAAAATCCACCTTACTGCTGACATGTGGTCCAGCAAGCATGGGCAGGGACGATATATTTCGTTCACAGCACACTGGGTAACGTTGCTTGCAACTCGAAATGATGCAGGACAGGGCTTGGTGCTGCAGCTTGTTGTGCCCCTACGTCTCCATACAGCTGGTGGTAATGATGCCAGACCTGTGAGCTCTACCCCCTCCTCCTCCTCCTCCTCCTCCTCCGCCACCTCCATGCCCTCCTCTTCAGAATTGTCCTATGAACATCAAGTACCCCCTAAGCGTTCAAAGGGCTATTCCATGAGTCAGACTAAAAAGTGCCATGCAGTGCTTCAGCTGGTGTGCTTGAAGGACAGGAACCACACCGGAGCAGAGATTCTTGCAGCTCTGCAGGGATAGGCCCAGAGGTGGTTTGCACCACTCCAGCTGGAGCCAGGAATGGTGGTATCCGATAATGGCCTCCTGTCTGCCCTTAGACAGGGAAAGTTGACACATGTGCCATGCCTGGCACATGTCCTCAATTTGGTGATGCAGCATTTCCTAAATACATACCATGGGTTGCAAGATGTGCTAAAGCTGGCCAGAAGAGTCTGTAGCCATTTCAGGCGGTCATACACAGCCAATGCTCGGTTGGCTGAAATTCAGCGGGAATTCCACCTGCCCATAAACCGCCTGATTTGTGACATGCCCACCAGGTGGAACTCGTCTTTGGCAATGCTGCAGCAGCTATACATGCAGCAGAGGGCTGTCAACTAGTACCTCTGCGAGTACGGCATGACAACAGGCTCAGGCCGCCTCTGCTTTTTTTTCCCACGCCAATGGCTGATCATTAAGGATGCATGCACTGTATTGTCACCATATGAGGAGGCCACAAGGATGGTGAGCATGTAGCAGTGACACAAACCCTGTTGTGTTCTTGCTGGAGCAGACTCTGCACGGTTTACCTGTTGGCAACCCTCCTTGACCACCGTTATAAGGTGAAGGTCTCAGAACTCATGCTGTCCCCTCAGAGGGTGCAGAAGATAAAATCTCTTGAGGACACATTAAAGAGGATTTTGTTGAATGTTTTTTCCTGACTCCAGTAGGTTACAGTGTCGTGGAAAACGTAGTTTCGAGTCATCTGTTAGTCAAGAGAGGAGAGTTGGAGAAGGCGTCCTCCTAAGTGAGGCATTTCAGAATTTTTTTAGTCCTCGCCGCCCAGGGCTATCAGCTTCCACATCCCATCAGCAGCATCTGCATCACATGGTGGACGATTACCTCAGGGCCAAAATAGAGATGGAGAGCTTTCCAGCTAATGATCCACTGACTTACTGGGTCATGAGAATAGACCACTGGCCAGAACTTGCCCAGTATGCTATTGAGCGTGCTTTCTGAAAGGGCATTCAGTGCTGCAGGAGGTTTTGTTACTGACCATAGAACGTATATCATTGCAATTTTTTTTGCCTTCATTAGGAGCACCTCTATAGGGTTAGGTGGAAAGGCACCCCCGATGCCCAAAGAGTAATTTTTCTGCACCTGTTTGACAGGTGCATACCATTCCAATTTTTTACAGCAAGGCCAATTCTTGCTTTCATCAAGATTACCTCAATAGGGTTACGGTGGGAAGGCGCCACTCACACTCAAAGACCAACTTTTACGCACCCGTTACTTCAATCCAAATTCAAAGTGACACCAGAATGTATTAAAAAAACTCTAATCTTGTTATTAGTGCATTACATTGTGGCCTCATCATACGCGCAGGCTCCCCAGCTGTTGCTGAGAAGAATAAAGGCAGCTTGCAGGGAAAATGTAATTTTTTTGGCTTTATAAATGCAATTATTGCTGCAGCAGATTCTAGACATAGTACAGATCTGCCACTTTACAGGTAGACTAAGGGGACCCCCCAGGCACTATATTGGAAGGAATTTTTAATTTTTATACTTTCACTTTAAAAATAAAAAAATCACTGCTCATTTAAAAATGACGTTTTTCACAAACTTTTTTTTATTGATACATGTTCCCCAGGGCATGACCCAGACCCCTATAACCACTATATACCCGATTACTTGCATATAAGGCTTCAAAATGGGCACTTTTGATTTTTGACTTTCGAGTCCCATTGACTTTAATGGGGTTCGTTATTCGGGTCTGAACTTTCGCGGTGTTCGAAAGTTCTGGTGCGAACCGAACAGGGGTCCATTCGGCCCATCCCTAATTACAACACAGCAGGTGACATGAAGTGTTGCAGGTGTGGGATCATGGCAGTGCCAATGCACTGATCTCAGTGTAGCGCCCTCTAGTTAGTGTGCTAGAGGGAGATAGCATTTTTGCTAGTGTAGGTAAATTGTCAGGTTTGGCTGGCAGCCAAGCCTGTGCGTTTTTCTTCTGGGTCAGGGTTGAATGACACAGGCAGAGCTGGTGACTCACAGGCAGCCTCAACAAGACCTCCCACTTCTTTCCAGAATATTCTAGCACCTTCTGGAAAGGAAGGAGTAGAGGAAAGTTGGAGCTGCCTGGGGTATTCTGAGGAGCCCTGACCAATCCCTTACTTGGATTGGCAGGGGGCAGGCCCCTTAAATACCCTGGGTCAGCCCATATGGGGAGGAGTTGTTCGGGGGGGAAGCAGGAGATGGAGTGCTAGGCTGGCGTGGCCTTGAAGGGAGCTCCCCAGTCTGGGGGGGTGACCATGGGCCTGGGGCTTGGGTGGGGACGGGACCCTTCTCATGACACACGAAGGTGCCCTCGACAGGTGGCATGGGAGCAAGGAGAGGACAGCAGGAGAGCACTGCCAGGCAAAGTGTCCAGGGAGGAACAACAGGACGCAGCCAAGAGGGCTGATGAGTGACACACAGTCGAGAAGGACTATCCCCATCCAAGTTGAATCCCCTCAATAAAAATACAAAAACAAGTCCAAGGACTGTTTCATGTCTCTGGATGCTTGAAAATTGTGTGCCTGGCTAGACAGGGTGACAGATGGACCACAACTACCAGCAGCTCCTACGAGGGTACCGCTACATCAGCACATTGCATTTTTTATAACCACATCCCACCCGACCTATATCAGAATGATGGCCGCAGTGGGGATCAGTCATCCTGTCTGGGTGTCATATGACATCCAGCAGGATAAGCCACTCGTGCATGCCCTCGGGGGCATGCAATGTGGCGATCGGGGGTGCGGTGTGTCGGTCTGGCACATCGCATCTGCGATCTAGGTAAAGAGCCTATGATGTAGGCTCTTTACCACCTGATCAGCTGTGTCCAATCACAGCTGATCACACGGTAACCAGGAAGTGCCGTTTATCAGCTTTCCTCCATTCGTGCTAACAAGGCCTGGGATGAGGAAAGCCGATCAGCGGCTCTCCTGACAGGGAGGGTCTGAGCTGATAAACAGCGCATTGACTATCAGTGCAGACCCATCAGTGATGCCCACCAGTGCCCTCCAGTGATGCCCATCAGTGCCCCACAAGTGATGCCCACTAGTGCCTGCCAATAATGCCAAGAGTGCCCACCTGTACACACATGTGGTGCCAATCAGTAGCCATCAGGGATTCCAATCAGTGCCTATCAGTAATGCCAGTCAGTGTCCATCAATAATGCCTGTCAGTGTCTGCTCATTAGTGCTGCCTATCAGTGCCATCTATCTGTGCCACCCATCAGTGCCCATCTATGCCACCCATCAGTGCGCATCATTGCCACCCATCAGTGCCACCTATCAGTGCCACATATCAGTGCTCATCAGTGCTGCATATCAGTGCTGCCTATCACTGCCCATCAGTGCTGCATATTAGTGCCTCCTCATCAGTGCTACCTCATCAGTGCCCATCAGTGAAGGAAAAAACATACTTTTTTACAACATTTTATAACAGAAACAAAGAAAACTTTTTTTTTTTAATTTTCAGTCTTTTTTTATTTGTAGTGCAAAAAATAAAAATCCAGTGATGATCAAATACCACCAAAACAAAGCTCTATTTGTGGTAGGAAAAGATAAAAATGTCATATGGGTACAGTGTTGCATGACCGCGCAATTGTCATTCAAAGTGCGACAGCGTTGAAAGCTGAAAATTGGCCTGGGCAGGAAGGGGGGGGGGGGGTTGGGCGGGGGACTGAAGTGCCCTGTTTTGAAGTGGTTAAAAAAACTTTTCATTACTTTCAGTTGACCACACTGTGCTGCACTGTAAAAAAACATGGCCTGCTGGACTTTGTTTCACTGCACAGCACCGCAAAGTAGGTATGTGAGGGGTTTTGAGACTTTAAATGAGGCCCATGGCATAAGTCATACACCTCCATCACTGAATTTTAAAAGAAGAGGTTTGGGACTTTAATTGAAGCATGTGACACAGCTGGTAAAGTAGTCAAATGCATGATGGCACATTTATTACCATCGCAATATAGTGGTGTGAACAGGGCACACATGAGACAAGGCATTTTGCGGTGGGCCTGCATTGGAATAGTGGCCCAAACCAGTCCCACTTCACCTGGTTTGAATGGACCTTTAATCCCGTCCAAGACACAAAGGGGCATTTGTACCATCCAGTCATACATGAACAGTAACATCAAGCAATTGTATGTGCCTAGACATTATGAAGAGAGTGGGAAGGTTGCGGAAGACAATTATGAAGTCAGTTTATCTGATAGAGGCAATAACAATTGCCTAAAATCACTTTTTGACCTCATAAGTTTTCACCAGTGGTGTCTGTTTTGGTACTATGGCTGACTGTCATCAATGTCATCTGATGTCTACAAAACCTTCATACATTGTACATTGGTACTAAGCCAACATATAACAAATCTTGGGGTACTTTTACCATGTATTACTTAACCATACAAATGATATCTAAAACAAAAAGAATTGCTTAGCAGACAATTGCACACAATAGAAATACTAACAATATATGGACATTAGAACATGGTCTTGGGTTTTTTCCCATGTTAAACTGAATGTCAAGCTAAAAACGTTGTCTTAGTTTGGAATATAGTGGGTAAGGATTTGAACATCTGCCTGGTTGTAACGGCTATCTATAGCTCCATTAGGGAGATTTAATGTCACTGGCAATAGTTTCACCGTATAGTAAGTGAGAGAAATTGTATAACAGCAGCACATACAGAAATTTGAATCTAGGGTAGAGCTGCACGATTAATCGTCAAGAATCGTTATCGCAATTTTTTCCCCGTTGCGATCTTGACAAAAGTGTTTCACGATTCTTGCTATGCAAATAATTCTCTCTGCTGTTCTGAAGCCACAGCCATCAAAAGAAAGGAAGAAAAAAAAACAGTCAGTCTGCCAAGAATCACAACATTCTTTAGCAGTGGAACTAAGTCTAAACATTGTAACAATTTGTCAAAGAAATAGACTTTGTGTGTAAGTGAGGAAAGTTTAACCATTTAAACACTAAACCTTTTTCTGACATTTGTTGGTTTCAAGTTAAAATCATCTTTTTTTTTTGCTAGAAAATTACTTAGAACCCCCAAACATTATATATATTTTTTTAGTAGAGACCCTAGAGAATAAAATAGTGGTTGTTGCAATATTTTATGTCACACTGTATTTGCGCAGCAGTCGTTCAAATTCAGTTTTTTTGGAAAAAATTACTTTAATGAATTAAAAAATAAACTAACCAGTAAAGTTAGCCCAATTTTTTTTTGTATAATGTGAAAGAATTTACGTTGTGAGAATCATGATCTTTTTATTCTAAGCAAAAAAAATTGTGATTCTCGTTTTGGCCAGAATCCTGCAGCTCTAATCTAGGGGTTTTACCTTTTCCCTACAAATGTTTTCCTGTATTGCTGTTAGGAAAGTTTTCCTAGATAGCAGTGAAAATCCTGACACTAGGCATGAGCAAATCTGTTTGTTTTGGTTTGCAAACCTTGTTGAAAATGTGAAGTTTGCAATTTTGCAGTGAACCCCAATTGGGGGAATCGTGTTACTCAATTCTGGACATTTGTAGGACTAATTGAGAAAAGGAGAGGGAAACTGGGCACTGCCATGGGGCACATGTCCCAATGCCAAAAGTTAAATATATATATGTATATCTCTCCCTATACAACACACAGTGACAATATGGCTGCTGTGTATCCACACTTTTACCAGGACAAAGGCTGTGCACTGCATTTTAGGCCAGGTTCACACTGCTCCGACATGAAAGTCGCACATCTTTGCCAATCCACTTTAGCACAACTTCACACAACTTTGACGTGACTTAGAAGCAACTTTAGGAAAACCTGTTTAATCTTTCTGTAATGTTGGATCCAAATCACATCAATTAAGATGAGGATCTGACTTGGATGTGACTTCCATTCAATTCTTTGGGCTGAAATCAGAACAGAAATCGGACCAAAGTAGAGCAGGAACCTTTTCCAAAGTCGGACCAGTTAACCTCCCTGGCGGTATAATTATTTCGGATTTTAGGTGCTAAAAGCGGTACAATTATTTTGCATGGAAATTTGGCGTTTTATATTGTAGGCCTGTGATTCTTAACAATAACACACTTAAATCTCCAAACAAGAGTCTAGTAGATATCCCGGGTATGATGAAGTTTGAAACACAAAAAAATAAATTATAATATAATAAATAAATATAAATAATTAAAAAGAATAATAATATAATAATAATAAAATAAATTTCCCCACGATTCACTATCACTCAATTCTGCAAGTGCTCTAATTTACTATTGCTGTTTTCTAGCTGATCTAAAGCCACTTTTGACATAAAGGGACACTTTCTGGTTGCTATGGGCAATCTCCAGTTTCCAGGCAGAAAGAACAGTATATATCATATAAAACTGCATGCAGGGCATGGGCCAAAGCACTGGGGACAAAAGGGATGTGAAATAATTTCATACAGTACTGTAATCTGTAAGATTACAGTACTGTATGTGTTATGATTTTTACATTTTTTGAATTTGCCGCCAGGCTCCGCTCCCGTGCGTCGCGCCACTTGCAGGGAATGGAGCCTGGCACAGAAAGGCTTCGGAGGAGACAGAGCCCGCAGACACCGCGGGGGACATCGCAGGATCCTGGGGACAAGGTAAGTAAAGCTGCACCAGGATCCTGCAATGTAATCCCGAGTGTGGCTCGGGGTTACCGCTAATAGGACTGAAACAGACTAGCAAGAGGGCACTGAAGTTAAATGGGCCATAATTTTGGCTCTCTTTTTCTTTCCACATATGACTGGGAGAGGACTAATATAGCCCATCTTGGCTATACACCATTCACTTCAGTCGCCAGAATTCCGTTTAAGTCACCATAAGGATTCGTTTGATGATCCCTTGAGAACCTGGGGAATCGATACTCAAGACCGTTGTTGATCCGGATATCGATCTACAGGCCTGGTGTGGTGTAACGCTCCCATGACTCCATGTCATACGACAGGGGAGTCCACGAGATCTGGTAAGAGTCCAGCTTACTTCTATTTTGCCCTGTTGGAATTCTAGACGGAAGTTGCATCCATGTGTTGAACCCACCTAGTTTCCATTCACATCACGAACTTTTTCACGGCCATTTTTGTCTGTTTATACACATTTGCAGGGACATTTATATGGACTTTCCTTCATTTATGTTTTTGTCTTGATAAATCACACACATTTTTTATTATTAAGGTGTGTTGTGGAGAACCTTCATCACGTTTATGCGCTACATTTTTTATTCACATTATTCATTGTTGTTTGTCACACCATATGTAGCTGCTTCATTTCAATAATTTAGCACAGTGTTTTTATGTTTTTCCTTAAAAATAATCAATGTTGATTGGGAGAGTGAAGTTTTGATTTAGGGCCCATTCACACATATGTTGTGAATGGTGTTTTTCTGCACTGGAAGAACACCAATCAGAAACAGGGCACATAGAAAACAATTGCTTTCTTTGTGCCTTATTCCTCACAGCTGCCTGCACTCTAAACCACTCCTTGTTTAGGGTGCAGGTAGTGTGAACGGGCTCTAAAAAAACACAGCAATTAACAGTGTAATGTATGTATATTTAATCTGTCCTCCACTCAGACATGCACTTAGCCATACCTACACTTAAAGCGGGTCTTCACTGCATGTGAGCACCACACACCAAAACACCCATCCATCCATCCATGTCTCCATGCTTTATTATGTAGGGAAACACCCCCCAGCCATGGCCATCTTGAGTAAGAGCAAAGGATATATGTAGCATTTACTTCCTGGGATCCATCTGCCCTTAGCTCAGGCATGCATGCAGGACAGTGTGCTTAGCTGAGAAAACCCCTCATAATCTCCCACCCCCCTCCTAAAGACTCCTAGACTTTATGACATAATTTGCCTTGGCAAGAAACTAGGAAGTAAATACGGAAATGTAGAAAAAAGGTTTAAAACAAGTAGATATGATCTACTTTCCTATATATTTACTAAGGCTTGCAGCATGAAGATTAATAAGGATTGGAAGAGTGAAGTCCCACATTAAACTGATGTAGCAGGCATGTTGTAATGCAATTTCTCCTTTTGGCCACAAGGTGGAGACAGAGAGATGCTGACTTGTCCTTCCAGAAAACTGAGAGACACAAAGCACACTGGGAAAAAGGGGAGTTTCAGGAAGTGCTGAGGTAAATGAGGAGATAGGAGTGCTGAGGTGAGAGAAAAGAGAGAGAGAGACAGGTTTTCCACACAGCACTATAGAGAGAGTGCTGACAGAAGTTCTGAGGAGGGCTGTCTGAGGTGAGTGAGGAGAGCGGTCTGAGGTACCAGCATCTGATTGAGGGGGGAGACACACGCTGACACCAGGGACTGTGTGACCCAACAGAGGGAGAGAAAGCCACGTTTCTCTTAAGACTACCAGGGAGAGTTAGCATGAGGAGAGGGGATAGAGGACAGGAGCGGTGAGGTGACGGGACTGTGTGGAGGAACTCCACCTAAGAGAGAGAGCCACACTGTCTACCAGCATCTGAGAGCTAGAGAGTCACGCTTTTCCCATGACTGCTGCCAAGAGGCTGAGGATAAAGGAGCCAGGAACAGTATCACCCACACGGTCCTCCACCCTTCAGCCCAGGGACCCTGCTCAGCAACTCAGCTCCATCTAGCCCAGTGGAGACAATCCACACACAGCTTCAGGGATCACAAGACCCATCCAGGTGTCCTGTTGGCCATTGTCCCATCACCCTGCCAGTTCAGCTACCAGCCATCCTGATCGGCCGACAGGAGGTGATCCAGTGCCTTACAACATTGCCAGAAACCTGAACCACCATTTGGGACTTCCGTTGTGTCATTACCTAGAGGATTAGTGAGCGGGTGTAAACCAAATGTCTTTCTTAGCACAGTACAGACACTGCATGCAGACACCTATTCCCCTTTCTACTGTCAGAGAATGCTTGTTTGGAGCTGCTACTTTTAGCCATTCTGATCTTACAAACCACTATCTAACGGGATTTCCTTGAGGATTACTTTCTCACTTTTGATTGATTAAACCTACTCTCTTTACAAAGGGCCCTAATGTTTGCTAGCAGAAGACACTAGTACCCTTCAACTTAGGACCTGTAACGTTACAGAACTGTGCTTACTGTACCCATTTCTTATTTTTGTATTGTTACTTTCAATGGTGTTTGTGGCCCAGAAGGAGCTGAGAAGTTGATAGATCTTCTCTCCTCCCTCTCAGCATCTGTCTTATGGGCATATAGATTACTGCCCTTTTCTAAATTTACAGTTGCTAAGTATTAAAAGTTGTCTTTTCTAATGTAATAGTTCTTTACAGAAAAGTTTAACAGTGTTGTAAGCTTTCATATGCTTCAAACCGTGATAATATATTCAATTTGTTTATCACTACCAGGTGTGTGTGTCTGTTTTTGGTGATAATCCACAGCCAGGATAGCAGCATTTTCCACATGTGTCTTTAAATGTGTTGCAGTAATTTAATTTAACCAGGTGTGCCAGAGAGGCTGAGGTCATTCTTGGGGTTGTGGCGGAGATCAGAGAACCCAAATTTACCAAGCGGCTCCTTCGGGGGTGGCGCTACACTGATTTATGGCCCATTCACACATATGTTGTGAATGGTGTTTTTCTGTACTGGAAGAACACCAATCAGTACTAGGGCACATAGAAAACAATTGCTTTCTATGTGCCCTATTCTCACAGCTGCCTGCACTCTAAACCACTCCTGTTTAGGGTGTGGGTAGTGTGAACGTGTCCTAAAAAGTAAACAAAAAACACAGTAATTAACAGTGTAATGTATGCAGTGGCGGTGCATCCATTAAGGGCGCACAGGCACCGCCCCCTCTCTCCAGCCACCCCCCCATGACTAATGGATAGATTCATGCATTGCATAAATCTATCCATGGCCATCGGCGCCACCCTCTATTCAGGTGTCCAGCCCCTTTTCGGACACCAGACGCCTGAATTACAGTGGCGGGGGGTGTTTTTGAAGCACCTGATTAGAGCCATATGCTCTAATAGGCTTCAAAAAAGGTGAATTGCGAGCACAGAGCATTGCATTTGCAGTTCACCCAGGTGTGTTAAAACAGCAAATGAATATTTGCTTTCCTAACACTGAACAACTTCTCCGCCAATCAGGAAGAGGAGGTCTGTTACCCATCACCTAATTGGCCGAAAGGCCAGACGCTGCGATTGGATGCCTTTCAGGAAGAGGGGAGGAGATGCATGGAGGACACAGGAGTCACTGTCCGACCTGCTGCAAGGTCCCACAGCTCGCTGCCGTCACCCGCATGCCTGACTCACCACCGAAACAGGGTAAGTGCTGGGCAGACGACAAGCAGGCGGGGGGGTCACAGTGGTGGGGCACAGTGGCAGCATTTGATGGTTACAATGACAGCATTTGATGGGACACAGTGGCACTATTTGATGCGCACAGTGGCAGCATTTGATGGGGCACAGTGGCAGCATTTGATGGGCACAGTGGCAGCATTTGATGGGGCTCAGTGGCACTTTTTGATGGGCACAGTGGCAGCATTTGATGGGGCACAGTGGCAGGATTTAATGGGGCACAGTGGCAGTGTTTGATGGGCACAGTGGCAGCATTGATGGCACAGTGGCTGCGTTCCATGGCACAGTGGCTGCATTTGATAGGCACAATGGCTGCGTTTGATGGGCACAGTGGCTGCGTTTGATGGCACAGTGGCTGCATTTGATGGCACAGTGGCTGCATTTAATGGCACAGTGGCGCAATTGATGGGCACAGTGGCTGCGTTTGATGGGCACAGTGGCTGCAATTGATAGGCACAGTGGCCACATTTGATGGCACAGTGGCTGCATTTGATGGCACAGTGGCTGCAATTGATGGGCACAGTGGCTGCGTTTGATGGCACAGCAGCTGCAATTGATAGGCATAGTGGCCACATTTGATGGCACAGTGGCTGCATTTGATGGGCACAGTGGCTGCATTTGATGGGCACAGTGAGGCTGCAATTGATGGGCCCAGTGGCTGCATTTGATGGGCACAGTGGCTGCATTTGATGGGCACAGTGGCTGCGTTTGATGGGCACAATTGGTGTTTTTTTTCAGAATGTTTCAGTTTGTTTCCGCCCCCCAAAAAAATGTTTTAATAAATCTGTAAAAATGTCAACAATTTAATATAACAGAGTGAAAAATTTAAGGGGGTCTGAATACTTTCCGTCCCCACTGTAAATTTAATGTGTCCTCTACTCAGACATGCACTTAGAAAGCTCCTCTATCTGTGTAATCTCTCAGTTTTGTGAACATTATTGTATGATATAGTATGGTATAGTAGAAGGAAGGTACATCTTGCAGTTATATTTATGTGTCATGGTGACAAAGAAGGAAAAGTTTGTACGAAAGGATATCACCGTTCACATGCTTATAGGGAAACATAAAATCACGACCTCTTCATATTGGCTGGTACAGCAGGTGTTTGGGGGTGTTGAGATTCAAATCACAGGTATCTGGATCTGCAGGTTGAAGAGATCTCCTTGATCTTGGGTGAATATTTATTAGTTTGTATATTTTTGCTCATCTCTAACGGTAATCCGCTATTAACAAGCAAAATGAAAGTAATGTTCAAAAGCTTTTCCAGAATCGTTTCTAGTTCTTTCCCTAAACATTTGCCGTTTTAAAAAAACCCTAGATGAGATTTCCTGCTCTCCTCTCGATCCTCTAACGTACATAACCTATTTAATAAAGCATCTGGGAGACATTATCATTAATTTTTCATTTCCCTTTTTCCATTCATAAAATAATGCTTGTTTGTTAATAGCTTATGCAGCACAATTAATGGTAAGATAAATCTTCCTTGTCATCTACGTCCATTTGACTAAAGAGACTAGAAAAACAACAGAACGTTCAAATTTTCTTTCACCATTATATTTGATATGAGGCAAAAAAAAGTAAATAGGGCACATCTAAATACATCTCTTGGCAAAATAAGTCAGCCTTTTGAAACATTGTTGGGCAAGGGGCTTTCTATTGGCCAGATTTCTCATTATTTGTTTTTAGACACAAAATCCCTTAAATTTGAAGAAGCAAGTCCTCTCGTTCATTGATTTAAAATCAATTTGTGCATTTATTTATTCATTTATCCACCACTTAGTCCTGTACGGGAAGCAGAATGGCTCAAACTCTCTTGTGCTTGGCCATAATTTTTCTTGGACCATTTCCATTCATTATCAAGCCAGCCTTGGGACAGAATCTCTCGACTGTATTCTCAGCCTCTTTTTTGTACTTATTCAGCTTTACTTTGGATTAATGGAAGAATCCATATAAGATACAGAAACATACCTAAACAGTGTCCACCAAAAAAAAACACCAGATGTCTAGCTAAGGCACTCCCAGCTTTTCACGTTCCTCAATCCATTTTTAGACATGGCCACCAGTGGCAGGCCGGTGCTCCATTTTTTGGGGGTGGTGGGGGAAACAAACCACCTGTTACCCCCCCCATTGCTCGCTTGTCCGCTCACTAGCCCTGCACTTACCCTAGCTTTGGCTCCTTCCTGCGTCTCCTCCTCCTCGGCAGATTCACGGCAGCTTCCCCTGCTTCTCCCCATAAGCGACTAATACCATTGCTTCTCCTCTCGATCGGGTCTTAAGACTCACTTCCTGATTGGCTGGGAGGAGAATCAGGAAGACAATAGCGAATATCAATTTGCTATTGTCACACAACTGGGTGGGCTCCGGGCGCAGTGCTCTGTGCCCGGAGCCCACCCTTTTTTGAAGCCAATTAGAGCCTCAGGCTCTAATCCTGTGCTTCCAAAAAATAAAAAATCCCCCACTGAAAACCATGCGTCCGGCGCCCTGCATGTAGATTAGGGGCCACCACTGATGGCCACTTACCTTAACTGTTCAGTCATGAGGCTTAGTTAATGCATAGCTCCCAACTGTCCCTGATTTTGAGGGACTGTCCCTGATTTTGAACAAAGTCCCTCTGTCCCTCTTTCCTCCTCATTTGTCCCTCATTTTGGTCTGATCTATATAGTTGTAAAAAAAAATGCACTATTTATCTTTCAAAAAGTGTTTCCCAGTGCTAAACCTTTCATCCAATTTCTAAATTGCTGCATTTGTAAATTTCAAAAGCCACTATATAAAAGAATAGTAGTGGTAAAAAAAGCATGTGTGGGTTTAAAGTGGAGTTCCACCCCCCCCCAAAAAAAAAAAAAAAAATATTGATGTGCTTAGAAAAATTGAAAAAAAAACATTTGGAGAATTTTTTTTTTTTACTCACCTCTAAATGCCTGTTGCTAGGGGGTCCCTCGTGGTCTGCCTCCTTCGGTGCCTGGGCTCCTGACGTCACTTCCCTCGGCGCAGGAAGAGAGATCGCCTCTCCCCCTCCCTCTTTTCAATCATCTGGGACACGTGACAGGTCCCAGATGATTGCGCGGCCAGTCACGGTGGGAGACGTGGCTCGCGCATGCGCAGAGGGTGCCCGGCTGTGAAGCCACAGCCGGGCGCCCACAGTTAAAATGCCGGCACCGCCGATCGGAGGGGGAGCCGAGCAGGGCTTCGATCCCCCGCATCGCTGGACCCTGAGACAGGTAAGTGTCCGATTATTAAAAGTCAGCAGCTGCAGTATTTGTAGCTGCTGACTTTTAATTTTTTTTTTAAGCGGAACACCATTTTAACTAATCTTTTTTTTTTGTATAATTTTCCTCTAAGGGGGGCATGGCAGGGGGTGTTTCCTATGTCTACATGCTATTGATAATAGGTGTTCCTCTTTCCCATCTCAAAAAGTTGTGAGATATAGTTAATGCAGCAATCAAAGGAATCACCAACACATCAAATGTTTCCTCTGGACGATTTATTAGTTACTAAACCAAGTTTGTACTTATGTTTGGTGATTAATAATGTTTTTAAGAGGAGCAGTTCATGTGCTGGTGATTTTTATGACTGCTGGATACACATGCCACAGCACAATCCATTGTTACTACAGCACTCACTCCCAGGTCGGAAAACTGTTTGGAGTGAACCACACTTTTTTTGAGGCAAGCTAGATAATGGTCACAAAGAGACATAGGGGGTTATTTACTAAAGGCAAATCCACTTTGCACTGCACTTGCAGTGCAGTCGCTGTAAATCCAAGGGGGAAATGCAAGGAAAAAAATACAAAACAGCATTTTAGCTTGCACATGAATGGAGATAAAATCAGCAGAGCTTCCCCTCGTTTCAGATCTACCTCTCAGATTTACAGCGACTGCACTTCCAAGTGCACTTTCAAATGCACTTGTAGTGCAAAGTGGATTTGCCTTTCATAAATAACCCCCATAGACTTAAGCTACAAATAGATAGAAAATCGTTCAAAAAAACTTTCGTTTTTTGACAAAGATCTGTTAAATGACTGTGTGTTAACACCATTATTGTATCAAATTGTTTTCCATATTGTCGACATATTATCGATCATTAATGACATGAATGGTACATTTTTTGTTGATCAATGCGCTGTATGGTTTTTTTTTTCAACTATTTACGATCAATTTCATTAGAAAATCGTTTGATTATGCAACAAAATTCTAACATGACAGATCTTTCTTTTGCCATTAAAACGTTGCATTTTGAGAATCAAAATGCACCCACTAACGTTTCTAAAGTCGAACAATCTGGCTTATCAAGCGCTTTTTCGAACAATTTTTTATCTATGTATGGCCAGCTTTACTGGTACACCACAAGCTTTGTCTAAACAATTAGCACACATTTCTATGACATGGAGAAGAAAAATGTCTACAAAACTGTTTTGAAGATCCACTACATTTATCTAGTTTCATGCTTTCTCTTTATAACTCTAGTGAACAAAATACTAAAACACATTTACAGTTTTAATGTGAAGAAGATCAATTCCTGACATTTTTAAGTATATATTGGAAACATTTAGAGAAAGATAGTTAATGCAATAATGACAGTATATAGCCCAGTATTTATTAAAAATGTGGTTGGATGGTCTGCTTCCACATAACAAAGCCTGGAATTTACTGCTGTCTTCCTTATTGATTAGGTCCAGCAATTAGAAGTGAATATTCATTAGATGTTTTACTGGTACAAAGTGAAGAAATGAAGAAACGTACACATAATTGATCTGCTTGATTTGTTTGGAATTTTAAGTATTACATTTTTCATGATAAATGAAATTTGGTGGTGGAAAATAAAGATAGATGGAAAAATACATAATTCCATTCAGAGAGTTCATTCAGAAATATGTACAGTATAAATTGCGCTAGTCAGTAACATTACTAATTGTTATGTGATGGTTTTGCATTTATAAATCTGAAACGGCAACCTTTATAATGGGAATAGCCCAACAATATGAAAAACGCTTTCCAATGTGAAATTCACATATGGAGGTTCGTGCAAAAGACAATACATATCAGTGCATCACAGTGCATCACATTACTGCACATCAGTTTCAGGGTCTTGACAATCTTCTTATAGCCTAGGCAATCTTTATGTAGAGCAACAATTCTTTTTTTCAGATCCACAGAGAGTTCTTTGCCATGAGGTGCCAAGTTGAACTTCCAATGACCAGTATGAGAGAGTGAGAGCGATAACACCAAATTTAACACACCTTCTCCCCATTCACACTTGAGACCTTGTAACATTAACGAGGCAAATGACAATGGGGAGGGAAAATGGCTAATTGGACCCAATTTGGACATTTTCACTTAGGGGTGTACTCACTTTTGTTGCCAGCAGTTTAGACATTAATGGCTGTGTGTTGAGTTATTTTGAGGGGACAGCAAATTTACACTGTTATACAAGCTGTACACTCACTAATTTACATTGTAGCAAAGTATAATTTCTTCAGTGTTGTCACATGAAAAGATATAATAAAATATTTACAAAAATGTGAGGGGTGTACCCACTTTTGTGAGATACTGTATATTGCAATACATGTTAAAGCCGGCCAACTGTGCCAAAGTAATCCCTCTTATGGCCAGTCCTACACTGCTTTGCCACTGCAAATGCTACGGTGGACACCATGCCAACCTGGGGCATAGAGACACAAGGTTGGGAGGGCTACTAGGTTCAGGTTTGGTCACTGACCTGTGTTACAACAGAGAAAAGAGAATACCTGTGCTCAAATCCCAATAGTCTGTACTTGTATTTAAAGGCTAAGTTGAACTTTCTTCATCTTTTTTGTACATTAACACCCCAAATGAAGTCTATTGAGATGAAACGCGTCGGATGACTCCGATGCCTCCCATAATTTTACATTAAGCGCTTAAGTGTTTTACCTTTTTTAATAAATTTGCTTTATAAAATGGAATTATGCTATGTGGCCCCTTTTTTATTCTTTTTGGGCCTTTCTCCTGAGACAGGCTACTACCTAGAAGAGGTTTCCTTTAAAGTTCTGGATGCTCTTGGGATTTCACCACCATTTGGTTAAAAGATCCTCCTCTATTACCGGTGGTAATATAAGCCTTTTTGACTCATTGAGCGTACGTTCTTATGAGTCCAACTTCTTTGGTAAGCCTGCACTACTTCTGTGTGGATGGCCCATCACATTCACGTTTTTTGTACTAGTTATCTACGTGGTGAATAGAATTGCTGTATTCAAATATTGGACTATGAACAGTTCTTTGCACTCAAGTGATATTTGAAGACCATCAGAGACTATACTATGTACTATATGAAATGTTAGAGTTATCTGTCCACCTTCTTTTCTTGTGTATACAATATTACAATTATTTGCTCATTTGATATAATAAGCGCTACACTTTATATGCACCTGTTACTTTGAACAAATATCCTATTTGTTGGGTGAGTTGCTATATTGTTGAGTAAGCGCAGGGTTTATTTTCTTTCTGTTTGTTTACAATATAGCATTAATCACTTGCCAACCAGCTCACACACATTTACATCGGCAACGTGGCTTCTTCCCGTGAATTGCCTGTATGGCGGCTCCTTTGAGAGCCATAGCAGGCGCTCGCGCCCACTGCACAGTGGGGGTCCCGATGTGCGTGGCCGGTGGACCCGATGTCTGTTGGCCACTTGCGATCGTGGGCACAAGAGCCAGAACGGGGATTTGTGTGTGTAAACACACAAATCCCTGTTCTGACAGGAGAGACAGATCGTCTGTTCCTAGTAATTAGGAACAGCGATATGTCTCCTCCTCCAGTCAGTCCCATCCCCTCACAGTTAGAAACACTCATGAGGGAACACATTTAACCCCATGATCACCCCCTAGTGTTGACCCCTTCCCTGCCATTGACATTTATACAGTAGTCAGTGCATTTTTATAGCACTGATCGCTGTATAAATGTCAGTGGTCCCAAAAAAGCATCAAAAGTGTCTGATCTGTCTGCCGCAATGTCGCAATCCTTCTAAAAATCGCAGATCACTGCCATTACTAGTAAAAAAAAATAATAATAAAAATGCCATAAATCTATCCCCTATTTTGTAGATACTATAACTTTTGCACAAACCAATCAATATATGCTCTTTGCAATTTTTATGTCTAAATATGTATAAGAATACATATTGGTCTAAACTGATGAAGATATTTGTTTTTTAAAATACATTTTTGGGATATTTATTATAGCAAAAAGTAAAATAATATGGGTTTTTTCAAAATTGTTGCTCTTATTTTGTTTATATCACAAAGAAACACACAAAAAAAACGCAGAGGTGAACAAATACCACCAAAAGAAAGCTCTATTCTCTATTCTGGGGAAAAAAGGACATCAATTTTGTTTGGGTACAGTGTAGCACGACCGCGCAATTGTCAGTTAAAGCGACGCAGTGCCATGTCGCAAAAAATGGCCTGGTCATTAAGGGGGAAAATCTTCTGCGGCTGAAGTGGTTAATGTACTTCTTTTGCAAGGATAGAACAGCTTTCCATTTATTCTACACACGCTTACCTCACTCTCTTCATAGCTGTTTCAAAACACTGCTTGATTACTTCTGCCTTACTTCCTGGTCAGACTTTAGGTCATGACACAGGAAAGAATTAACCAGCTGAGGGTAGAGGACGCAGGGTGTGTGCTAATGAGGTCAGCTGGTAAACTCTTTCCTGTGTCATGACCTAAAGTCTGTCCAGGAAGTAAGGCAGAAGTAATCGAGCAGTGTGTTGAAACATCCATAAAGGCAGTGAGATAAGCGTGCGTAGAATAAATGGAAAGCCGTTTTATTTTTGCAAAAGAAGTTCATTAATACTATATTAGTACATAGGGGAACTGGAATTTAGAAAAAAAAGAGAACATATCCTTTAAATTATCAGGTGCTAAAGGGGTGTGACCACATATTAACACTACAAATTCTGGATGGACCCTCTGCACACTGCTATACACCCTTTCCAGTAAACTACCCAGTCACAAATGTGTACCCCCATGGTTCAAAGAATGAGCATATGCTTGTACCAAGTGGCTGCATTACTTCTCATTTTTCAGGTTAAAAACATTTTTAACAATCACCTGTTTTTATCTTGCTAGAAATGCAGTTTTCTTGTCACATCCTGTGAGATGAACAGGAGGGAAAACTAATATATTTCTTATGTACATTACTAATTTCATCAGCCTCAATGTATCAGAGATTAACCACTTGACTCTCTGGGCCATTTTCTCCATAAATCCCCAAAGTCCCAGGCTTTATTTTTTTCATTTTACCAATGTCTCATTTCCACGCATTATACCTGTTAGTGATTGTATTCCACCCTAATGTATTATACATTTTTTTGGGGGACAGATAAGACTTTAACTTGTTAACACATTTGGATGCATATATTTATATTCCTTTTCCTGATGTAAAAATCAAGAAAAAAAGCCTGCAATTATTCCCAATGCAACGTTTATGCAATTTGTGTAACCCCATATATTTACCACAAAATATAATCAACAAAGTCTGCTGATTAAAACGATATAATATGTTTATATAAATGATGTGAATTTTACAAAACATATCAGAATGGTAAAGCTCAAAGTGGTCGTATGTATTTTACTTTAGGAGAGCTGTACTCCCCTTTCAGTGCTACACTGCGATGTACACAGGGGAAAAAAGTTTGCATGTATTACTAGTGGAACATTAACCTCTTGCCGACCAGTCGCCGTCATTATACTGCGGCAGGTCAGCTCTCCTGCGAAAACCGCCATAGGTGTATGTCGGTCTGTGCTAGGAGGATAGCGGGCGCCGGCTGCAGCCGTGGGAGCGTGCCTGCGGGTCCCAAAGACTCAATATCCGCCAGCTACCCACGACCGCTGTGTACAGAGGCAGAGCGGGGAACTTCCTATGTAAACAAGGCGATTCCCCGTTTTGCCTAATGACATGTCAGAGATCTTCTGTTCCCAGTGATCGGAAACAGTGATCTCTGTCATGTCCCAGTGAGCCCACCCACCCCTACAGTTAGAACACACCCAGGGAACACACTTAACCCCTTGATCACCCCCTAGTGTTAACCCCTTACCGACAGTGTTATTTTTAGATTGATCAGTACATTTTTATAGCACTGATGAATGTAATAATGTCACTGGTCTGCAAAAAGTGTCATTTAGGGTCAGATTTGTCTGCTGCAATGTCACAGTCCCGCTAAAAATCGCAGATCTACACTGTAACGAAATGTCCTACACTCCGATTGAGTGCTTTTGTCATACACCGCTTCCTCCAGTCTAAATATAGATATTAGATATTAGCCGCATATTACAACCAGTAACAAGGCAGGACTCATTTGGCAGCAAGCTGGAACATGAACTGTTGTTTTTGAAACACAGGTAACACAGGTAATACTCGGGACAATCCCCCACCTTTGCATTCCAGGCAGGGTAGACTGTCCAATCAGCAAGAAGAGCTGTTGGAGGAATCCCCCTCCCTCCCTCCTCACAGCAAACACAATTACACATCCTATAATATCCAAGGCAGACAGAAAAAATAGGACAATGGACCCAGCATAGAGTACACAACAAAATGAGACAATATTATATTTATATATATATATATATATATATATATACCGTATTTATCGGCGTATAACACGCACTTTTTTCCCCTTAAAATCAGGGAAAAGTCGCAGGTGCGTGTTATACGCCGATCCCCTGCGATCCCGAGCTGTCAAAATATCAAAATCGCCGACCGCGATTTGAAAATGGCGCCGCCGGCGCCGAAATACACAGAGCCGGTCCTCGGCTCTTTCCGGCGGCTCTCGTTTACTTTTGGTTTCACTCGTAGCCCCGAGTGGAGCTATCCGAGTAGGTTCGGATAGCTCCGCTCGGGGCTACGAGTGAAACCGAAAGTAAACGAGAGCCGCCGGAAAGAGCCGAGGACCGGCTCTGTGTATTTTGGCGCCGGCGGCGCCATTTTCAAATCGCGGTCGGCGATTTTGAAGCCCAGCAAGCAGGGACAGGGGATCGAAGGCTGCACTGGGGCAAGGCTGCACTGGGGAAGGCTGCACTGGGGAAGGCTGCACTGGGGAAGGCTGCACTGGGGCAAGGCTGCACTGGGGCAAGGCTGCACTGGGGAAGGCTGCACTGGGGAAGGCTGCACTGAGAAGGCTGCACTGACAAGGCTGCACTGGGGAAGGCTGCACTGACATGGCTGCACTGGGGCAAGGCTGCACTGAGAAGGCTGCAATGATGGGCATTTAAATGTAAGTTTTTTTCCCTTCAACTTCCCTCCTAAAAGTTTTTTTTTCCTTAAAATTCCCTCCTAAATTGGGGTGCGTGTTATACGCCGGTGCGTGTTATACGCCGATAAATACGGTATATATATACACACACACACACACACACACACATCATTCCAGTGTTGTTGTACATTGAGTCCGATTAGTACATATCAGACTGGATTTCTCGGTCACCCTGTGCCCCTATTAGAGACACAGGGTGACTTAGACATAGGAGGTGCATGGGGAGCTGAAACAAGGGTTTCCCAACCTCCCCAAGGGATTCTGGGTTCCACAGGTCACCCACCCAAAGTGACTCCCGTCACATCCGCCATTACCAGTAAAAAAAATAAAAGACCCTAAATCTATCCAAGAGTTTGTAGACGCGATAACTTTTGCGCAAGCCAATCAATATACACAATTTTTTATACCAAAAATATGTAGAAGGATAGAGATCAGCCTAAACTGATGAATACATTTGTTTTTTTATATATATATCATATTTTTTGGGATATGTATTAAAGCAGAAAGTAAAAAAAAAAAAACTTTTTTCAAAATTGATGTCTTTTTTTGTTTATAGTGCAAAAAATTAAAACCACAGAGGTGATCAAATACCACCAAAATAAAGCTCTATTTGTGGGTAAATAAGGACATCAATTTTGTTTGGGTACAGCGTCGCATGACCACACAATTGTCAGTTAAAGCAACGCAATGCAGTACCGCTAAAATGGCCTGGTCATTAAGGGGGCAAATCCTTCCGGGGCTGAAGTGGTAATATAAGATTTAGTTGGATTGACTAGGACACAAATAAGCACAACTTTTTCACAGGTTTGCGATCACTAAAAAATTGAAAGACATTGCGCTAACTTACATTAGCATGTTGTGCCTGAGCGTCATCTGACATCTTTGCTGAAACCTTAGGATTAAAGAATAATTAAAGGCAAAACTTTTTTTTTCATTTTGGAAAAAATGAAGAGGGATTAGAATTAGATGTGCCGAACACCCCCCAGTTTGGTTTGCACCAGAACATAGCGAACAAGCAAAAAATTAGTAAGAACACATGAACACCGTTAAAGTCTATGGGACACGAACAGGAAAAATCAAAAGTGCTCATTTTAAAGGCTTATATGCAACTTATTGTCATAAAAAGTGTTTGGGGACCTGGGTCCTGCCCCAGGGGACATGTATCAATGCAAACATTTTTTTTCGGGAGCAATGATTTTTTTTATGCTTAAAGTGAAACAATAAAAATGAAATATTCCTTTAAATATCGTGCCTGGGGGTGGTCTATATTATGCCTATAAAGTGGTGCATTTTTCCCGTGTTTAGAACAGTACCGCAGCAAAATGACATTTCTAAAGGAAAAATTGTAATTTAAAACTGATCGCAGCTGTAATGAATTGTCGGGTCTCGGCAATATAGATAAAGCTCATTGAAAAAAAAGGGCATGGGTTCCCCCCAGTCCATTACCAGGCCCTTTGGGTCTGGTATGAATATTAAGAGGAACACCGAACCAAAATGAAAAAAAAAATTGCGTGGGGGTCCCCCTAAAATCAATACCAGGCTCTTCAGGTCTGGTATGGATTTTAAAGGGAACCCTGTGCCAAAATTTAAAAAAAAAATGCATAGGGGTCCCCCCCAAAATCCATACTAGGCCCTTATCCGAGCACGCAACCTGGCAGGCCTCAGGAAAAGAGGGGGGATGAGAGAGCGCCGCCCCTCCTGAACTGTACCAGGCCACATGCCCTCAACATGGGGAGGGTGTTTTGGAGTAGCCCCCCAAAGCACCTTGTCCCCATGTTGATGGGGACAAGGGTTTTATCCCCACAACCCTTACCTGGTAGTTGTGGGGGTATGTGGGCGGGGGGCTTATCGGAATCTGGAAGCCCCCTTCAACCAGGGGACCCCCAGATTCCGCCCCCTCATGTGAATTGATAACGGCCTACCATTTCACTAAAAAGTTTCAAAAATGGTAAGAGACAGCTTGGGACAAGTCCTTTATTAAAAAATAAAATTGTCCAGCGATGTAAATTCACAGACCGAAAAAAAAAAAAATCTGCAACCGTTCCGCCTCCATGGAAGCCTCCCGCCAAATGACGCTTCTTCTGGGTGACATCTCTTATTTAGCTGAGGGTGGGGCCACCCGGTGACATAAACAGGTGACCCCGCCCCCACCCCCCTCTGACGCCACGACCGTGACAACCATGGATTCCCTCACTTAGGAAAATTTTCCTCACACTTTCTGCTTCGTCTATAGGACAGGAAGTGAAGGGAAATCTCTCTAATGGAACAGAGATGGCATAAACTAAAACTAAAAAAAGTTTTGCCTTTAGTTCTACTTCACTCTTCGGAAGGGAATATATATATAATATATATATATATATATATATATATATATATATATATATATATATATATATATATTTATATATATTTATATTTATTTATTTATTTATTGTTGTGGCCCTATGACCAAGAGAGATGTGGATCACATAAACACGTGACAAGACTTAGAACATAAATAGACCTGAAGTGGGCCTTGGTGGTCTGGTCGGTATGCCAAGAAAAGGGGACATACCCAAGGTAAGTAATGGGTAGTTTATGAAGAAGGATGTGCTGAGAAGTGCCCCGAAAAAAGGAAATTGGCCTTCTTATTTATGGTCGTGGCCCTATGACCGAGAGAGATGTGGATCACATAAACTCGCGACAACACTTACAACAAAAATAGACCTGAAGTGTGCTTTGGTGGTCTGGTTGGTATGCCAAGAAAAGGGGGCAAAAGACTCAGATATGGAAATAACTCTTTATTGATTTGTTGTAGTTATTCAGCCAGCTTTGTGAAAGCTTGTGCCATTTCTTCCTGAGGATTTGGGATGTATGTGGCAAAACAAGCAGACTTCCATTGGCCTAGTTTCTTGATTACGTGGTCTGGTACTCCAATGTGGGGATTGCAGCTGAGGCTGCTCCAATCCAGAAGGAATGTCAAGAGAACTGACTGGGGTTAAAGCTCAAGTTGCTTAGGAGGATCCTGACAAAACTGGCTGCTACTCAGGGGGCTGGTTAGAAAGGGTATCAACGGGTTACCATCAGATTGGCTGGGTAGAGAGGACAGTAGTCGGTCGAGCACCATGACTGGGCACCAGGCATTGTTAGACAGAAACAGGTTGATGTCAACCCCTGGGCTGGTTTGTTGCGTTTTGCAGACTGTGAGATGAAGGGTGTAATGGTTCAGAAAGTGAGTCAGGTGGCGTCGGAGCAGTGTCTGACTGCCGGAGCCGCTGATGGTAAATTTACTAGGTTGTAGGTAGATGGCCGCTTGGATGACTAGGCTGGGCGAAGCCCCAAACGGAGAACGAGTAAGGATTTTTAGACATGTCCCTGAAGATGGCACTCATAATGGCACTCATGATAGGTATGCGTTTGCCACTGACGCTTGGTGGTTCTGTATGCCCAGTAGGAGGGACTTGACTGCATGGGGCGAGAATACTGATGGTTTACTGGGGTCCTGCAAGGATAGAAATTGCTGGATGTCAGCTAGATATAGCCTGATGGTGTTGTGAGAAAGGGCTAGCTGCGTATGGCAATATGATATGAAGGCTAGGACGTGTCTAACGTCGCATATCACTGCCCCGGGGCAAGAGGCCAAAAACTTGCCATAAGTGTTCCAAGCAGTCCAATAGGCCCTCAGTGTGTTGCGTGCCAAGGCTTGGTTTATGAGCTGGGTTGCGTTGGCGAGGTGCGATTTTAATCAATTGTCAGCAACAACCAGGATGGGACAGGAGTAGTCGTTGGGTCGGTTCCAGGCTCCTGCTGGAAAAACAAGGTAAGGCTGAAATGGGACAGCGCATCAGCTGCAATATTGCATTTGCCTGGAATATGTCTACAGAAAAAAGTGGTGACAGAGTGACAGCTACACAAGCCTGCGCAGGAAGGACATGATGAGGAGTGACTTGAATCTACCTTTATTAATGAAGTCAGCCGTGGCCTGATTGTCAATGGTGAGAAGCACCGTCTCTTTTGTCCAAGTGTGGCCCTAGACCTGGGCAGCTGCCACAATGGGATATAGCTCAAAGAGAGATGAAGGCTGGGTGAAACCAGGGATTAAGAGAATTTCTGGGAGTCAAGGTTCGGCGAACCAGTGGCGGCCAAATATGGCCACGAAGCCTGTGGAGACTGTGGCATCAGTGACCACCTGTGGTGATTCGGCTGACAATGCCGGGATGAACATTGAAATGCCTTTCCAGCTGGTGAGGAACTCATCCCACATAGCTAAGTCTGCTACTGCTGCTTGATCTAATTTGAGATTTTGGTCTGGGTCTTGCACTGGTGTGAGAAAGACTAAAAGCCGTGATATGAAGGACCAGTTCAGCATCTAGTACCTAGTAAGGACTGCAACTGCCTCCTGGTGCACCCTTGCAACTGAATTTGTGGATAACTGCCCTGATACAGACTAGTTTGTCAGGAGGCAGGCTAGCTTGCATGGCTTGCGTGCCCAGAGTGACACCTAGAAAGGTGACGGAATGTGCCGGGCCTTCCACTTTGTGCTCAGCTATGGGCACGTTGAGGTAGTTGAAAACGGGGGGTGCCTGGTTCCTCAATAAGCAGGAAGTCATCGAGGTAGTGGATGACCGTGTGACAGCGGGCCTGGTGAGACAGAATCCATGTGAGGGCCTGAGCGAAGACATCCATTCGATTCGTAGGTTCCATAGGGGGAACTAACGAACGTCAACAAATGGTAACGAATTAATACGACATAAAGAAAGTGGTGACGAACCTTACCTGCGACAGTGAGCCATGCGAGCGGCGGACTGTGGCGGGAGTGCAACGTATCGGGAAGGTGTGGCATGGTGCCATGCACGAGGCAAAACATCAAATTTGGTGTAGAAAGTAAAATGTGTGAAGTGCATACAAATGATTCATAAGTTGCACTGTGGGATCCGAACACATGGTATGGGTGACACTGCGAGTGGCTACGAATTGACATGAGAAACATGGTAACGAATCCTACCTGCGACAGTGGCTGTGCGACTGGGTCTGCATCTGTCTGTAGCGGGTATGCAACGTATCCAAAGAGTGTGCATGTCGCCGTGCATGACGCTCAGAACATGACTCGATTTGGCAAGTAACAGGGGGATGAGAACCGTGTATAAACGATTTGTAAGTTCTGCAGTGGGAACTGAACACACAATATGGGGGATACAACGAATGGCAACAATTTAGGACAAGATGCGAATGCAAAGTAACGACTCCTACCTGCAACAGGGAGCAAGACTTGATCAACAAACCATGAAAAAGCAACCGCAATGCACTATTTGGGAACAACAGACTCACGAACACGAAGTGTGAGCGGAAGAGTCAGCCTGGTGACGTAACAAATCAATCACTAGTACCGACAAGGAGCATGGGCGAGTGGGCTGCTTAAATACCCTCTGGGCTCCTCCCATAAATTCAGGCCACCATACTGGACTTCTTATATATACACACACTGGGGGTTATTTTCAAAAGGAAAATCCACTTTGCACTGGAAATGCACTTGGAAGTAAAGTCACTGTAGATCCGAGGGGGACATGCAAGGAAAATAAAAAACAGCATTTTAGCTTGCACATGATTGGATGATAAAATCAGCAGCGCTTCCACTCATTTCAGATCTACCCCTCAGATTTACAGTGACTGCACTTCCAAGTGCACTTTCAGTGCACTTGCAGTGCAAAGTGCATTTGCCTTTCGTAAATAACCCCCATTGCATATTTATTGATTGTTCTATTTTTAAAACTAAGGGGTTGATTTACTAAGGGCAAATAGACTGTGCCCTTTTGAAAGTGCAGTTGCTCCAGAGCTTAGTAAATGAAGTAAAACTTCACATTACAAAGAACAACCAATCACATACAAGGAAAATAAAAGAATAGCATTTTTTCCTGCACATGACTGGATGGTGGAAGTCAACAGAGCTTTTGCTCATTTACTAAGCTCTGGAGCAACTGCACTTGCAAAGTGCAACTGCACTTTCAAAAGTGCACAGTAATTTTGACTTTAGTAAATCAACCCCATAGTATCTGTGCAGCAGAAGATCATTTCAAATAGTGATCTATTTCTGCCTGCAGTCAACCAGAAGTAGATTGTTATTATTACTATTATTCAGGGTTTATATAGTGCCAACAGTTTGCACAGCGCTTTACAATAAAAAGGGAGACAGTACAATTACAATACAATTCAACACAGAAGGAATAGGAGGGTCCTCGCTTACAATCTAAAGGGAAAGGTAGGTGGTACAGAAGCTAATTGCTGGGGGGTGATCTGATTGAGGTGGCTGAAGTATTACATATAATACAGGTACTTATATAACGCCGTCAATTTACGCAGCGCTTTACATATAAATTGTACATTCACATCCGTCCCTGCTCTCAAGAAGTTTATATTTTTAGGTCCCTAATTCACATTCATACATTCACGTACTAGGGCCAATATAGACAGGATCCAATTAACCTACCAGCATGTTTTTGGAGTGTGGGAGGAAACCTAAGTGTCGTGGTTGGGATTTAAACCAGCAACCCTAGTGCTGCTAGGTGAAAGTACTAACCAGTTAGTCTCTGTACTGCCCAGTACAGTTTTTAGGTGGAGTTGGGGTAGGCTTTCTTAAATAAATTGATTTTCAAGGATTGCCTAAAGGCAGACAGGGAAGGAACTAACCAGACCGACTGGGGTAGAGTGTTACTGAGGATGGGAGAGGTTCTCAAAGCAAGTGTGGGAGGAGGTAACAAGGGAGCTAGAGAGCAAGATGTCTTGGGAGAAGCAGAGAGGATGATTTGGGTGATGTCTGCAGATGAGGTTGGTGATATAGCTGGGGGCAGTTTGTGGATATTTCTGTATGTTGTGCGTAGTATTTTGAATTTTATACGTTGGGCTAGTGGAAGCCAGTGAAGGGACAGGGAGGGGCAGCAGCCACAGATCAGATAGTAAGGTCAGGGCCATCTTTACTATTGATTGGACCCTGGGCAAACATTATCTTGCACCACCATTGCAATTTTCTTTCTCCAGCATTCCAAAAAAAGAACTGATTGGTTGCTGGAGGTTACAGTGCATCATTACCGATCTTTAATCTGTTGTGAGAGGTTACTGCACATTATTATTGCTCACTAATTGGTTGCTAGAGGTTACTGCTTATCATTACCGCTCACTGATTGGTTGCTAGAGGTTACTGCACATCATTACCGCTCACTGGTTGCTAGAGATTACTGCACATTTTTACCGCTCACTGATTAGCTGCTACAGGTTACTGTGGATCATTACAACTTACGTATTGGTTGCTAGGGGTTACAGCACATCATTACAGCTCACTGATTGTTTGCTAGAGGTTACAGCAAATCATTACAGCTCACTGATTGGTTGCTGAAGGTTACATCATATTAAATCCTCACTGCCTGAACGCCATGGACTGGGGAGCTGAGGGGACCCACCAATAGACATAATACTCCTAGAATTTGTTACTAGCAATGAGCAGAGCAGAGTACACACAGCTATGAAGGTTAACTGAGTGCAGGTAGGAACAGAGCCCGATGTGAGTGGCATCCAGGCGGATGGGCTGCCAGGTATAAATGCAGTGGCGGCTGGTGCCCAACATTTTTGGGGGGGCGCAAACAAACTGAAAAATACTTAAAAAAAACATCAATTGCAGCCTCACTGTGCCTATCAAATGCAGCCACTTTGCCCATCAAATGCAGCCACTGTGCTACAATTGCAGCCACTCTGCCATCAAATGCAGCCACTGTGCCCATCATATGCAGCCACTGTGCCCATAAAATGCAGCCACTGTGCCCATCAAATACAACCACTGTGCCATCACATGCAGTTACTGTGCCTATCAAATGTAGCCACTGTGCCCAGCAAATACAGCCACTGTGCCATCAATTACAGCCACTGTGCCCATCATATGCAGCCATTGTGCCCATCAAATACAGCCACTGTGCCATCAAATGCAGCCAGGCGCGTCCCCCGTCTGTCACTTCACCAATATGGTTGTGGACAAGGCATTCAGGAAGCTTGGAGGTAATGGGAACAGAGAGATGAATCTTAAGTTGTTCAAATAGTGAGGTTTTTTTTGAGTATGGGGGTAACCAGTGCATGTTTGAGAGGGGAGGGAACTGTGCCGGAGGAGAGGGAGAGATTGAAGATGTCGGTTAAAGAGTGTAGGATAGAGCAGGAAGGAGTTTGTAGTATTTGTGAAAGGACAGGTGGTGAAGTGGGCTTCAGAAAGGAGTTTAGCATCTTCCTCAGAGGTAACTGGGTCAAAGGAGGAAAGTAATGAGCATGGTGTTGGACCTGTTGTGTCGGTTGGAGGAGAAATCAGGACACTGGCAATCTCACAATAAATTGTATTGATCTTGTTTTCAATACTTACCCAAGCCCAATATTGATCCAGCAATGTGTACAAGAGCATCAGCTCGCCCAGGTCTCTCCCTCCTCATTGCTTGAGATGCAGCAGCAGGAGTCATTGGCTCTAGCTGCTATCAAACTTTGCCATTGAGGAGGGAGCTGGGGGACACAGAGGGTCGTCTCGAGAACGACCATGCACAAGTGCCCCCATAGTAAGCAGCTTGCTGTGGTGGGCACTTGACAAGGGGCAGGGGTCCAGAGCACTGAAGGGGACGCAAGAAGAAGCGTATCAAGGCTGCTCTGTGCAAAACCATTGTATAGAGCAGGTAAGTATGACATGTTTGTTATTTTTTCTCAAAAAAAGTTTCCTTTGCAAAACACTTTAAAGGTAGGAAAGTGTTGACGAGAGCTGGATGAGACCGTTTTGATGAGAGTGGTGTAGTACGTTTATTTAGCATTGTGGAGGCAGGAGTTGCATTTGAGAAGGGCAGATTTGAAGAGGGTGAAGTTTTGCAGGGATTTAGTTTTACACTACACTCACTTAAGAGCATGGCTGTATCTCTTGAGACTACTGGTGTTGCCTGTTTGCCAGGGTTGTAGCAGGCGAGGCCTGGTCTTGCTTGTAGAGGAGCAAGTTCGTCATTGGGGAAGGATGAGAGCAAGTTGTTGTAGACAGAAGTGGCCAGGTCTGGACCTGACAGAGGTGAGAGTTTGTCATAAAGGCTGTCAATATCAGAATGAAGAAGGGAAAGGTTGAGGTGGTGAAAATTTCTATGGGTAACTGTTTGCTGGTTGGAGGCTGGTGACAGGCAGAATATGAAACTAATAAAGATGTGATAGAGAGAGGAAAAGAGATTTCAGGGAGTGCAGAGGTGGGAGAAAACAAAGTCGAGGGTGTTGCCATTGAGTGGTGGTTTGTGTCCATTTCATTAGGTTAAAGAGGAGGATAGGTTGAATAGTTGAGAGGTGGCTGAGGTGTTAACACTTCTCAACTATCAATATAGAAGTGATCTACTGCTGCAGGGAGCAGCTGGACAGAGCTGCAAAAGCTCTGCTTAAGCTTCCATACTGACTGCAATAGGTGTAATGTCACTTATGACCAAGCTCTGCTAAGCCTAGGTGTCATTTTAAAAGGCAGACATGGTTAAAGTCTGATTGGTAACCATGGCTCCAACCATAAATACAGTGGTGGAGTAAGCTTAGCCACCCAGGGACAGGATGTGTTATGTGCAGGATCACCAGAAAAACTAAAGGGAAAAAAAGCATGAAAAAAAAAAACAGACACCTTACCTAAGGAATAGTAAACTGCAATAAATATAAATTTTGTTCTTTTGGGTTTAAATACACTTTAATCTGCTTTTCCAGTATGTCAGTTAAAAAAACGAGAATAGATGTTTTCTTAGGAATGCCGCTTATTCATTTATTCCATTTGTTATTTTTTCTTTAAAGTGGTTCTAAAGCCTAAACATGTTTTAACTAAGTAGAACTATAGGCAAAACTTTTTTTTTTTCCTTTTGGATAGAGTAAGGGAGGGTTATAGTCCCTGTCTGATTTTTTTGCCATCTGTGTCCCATTGCAGAGTTTTCCCTTCACTTCCTGTCCGATAGCCAAACAGGAAGTGAGAGGAAGTCCCTGCAAATTAAGGGAATTCCTTGTGGATCCCCTAGGTCACCAGAACTAGTGTCTACATTGGAAGATTTCCTCTCTATTACTTTTCTGGGGAGAACCCAAAATTTGGGATTCTCCTTTACTTTCAATGATAATGGTGTAGCCCCCTGATGCTTAGGCATTTTCAATTGCTATTAAATTTATTTGCCAAGTGATAGTTGCCTTGGCCAGTTGCTAGGAGGTCAATTGATTTTGCCCTAATTCTGGAATTGCTGCACTTCTCTCTTCTGTCACTAGATGGCCAGGTATCTTGTGACATTAGATAAGACAAGGGCATTGGAAGGACAGATTAGGAATGAATGTGGTGTCTCAGCCAATGGGCAGAGATTTTCTTGGGTCCCTTGACCTGCTGGGACAACCTATTTATTTAGGTGGAGTCCGGTGATTGTGATTCTGTGCCACCTGGATGGCTGTCTGGGTGGACGTGTGTTGTATTGCCCCAGGCTGCTAGGCTAGAAACCCAAGGCCTATCCTGTGGACATCTGGCTGCTAGGCTGTCTGAGGGCCTATCCAGAAACAGAAAAGCAATGTAGGGTTGGGGCTACGGGCTTGTAGTCCAACCAGAAGTAACGGTAGTAGAGGGGAAGCTATCGCCCCTAAGGGACCATCCACCTTGCTACTGGAGATCACTGTGAGTAAGCTGAGGCCAGTACCAGAGCAGACTTCTCGCCAGCCGGGGACGGTGAAGAAGTGGGAAAACTCCAGCAAGTGCCAAGTCAGAGACCCAGCAGGACAGCAGAGGTGACACTTGTGGAGTGCCAAGCCAGGGACCTAAAGTGTCAGAAGGGGTAAAGCTTGAAGAGTATCTGTGAGTGCCAAGCCAGGAACCCAGCAGTGAAGCGGGGATGACAGTTGAGGAAGATACTGAGTGCTACACTGAAAGAGATCAGAGGATCCAGTGGCTAGTGGATCTGAAGTCTAGTGAGAGAGACTGGGAGCTCGTTGAGTAAAGACCCACAGTGAGTGAGTGAGTGTGGGGTAAAGAGAACTGTTCGTGTTGCAGACAGCTCAATACCTTTACCGTTAGTAACAGCTATAAGATTGTTGCCATAGAAGACAGCTGTCCTACCTATACAGAAGTGGTGTCCAGCTGGAGACCTTCACCTGCGTAGCTGTCTACCTATAGAAGTCTCAGAATCTGCTAATTATCTTTGCATCTACCTAAGGGTGTCCTGGCCCTAACCCTTTCTCCCACAGTTCTGTTTAAGAGACAATAAATCTCTGCATTCAAAAAGTGTCTGGCCCACCATTTCATCTTGCATTGAACCCACCATGCCTTGTTACCCACTCTACACTGAAGGATGTCAACTGTTCCTAACTCTGGAGGTCACCATTAGGCCTCAGGGGCCCCGGGAACAATGGTAAACAGGACAAATAAAGAGGGTGAATCTCCTTAACAGGGACACAGACAGCAATATAAAACAGACAGGTGTTCTAATCCCTGTCCACTCTCTGGTTGTGATTAGCAAATAAACTAGTAATCCATCCAGATCTGGCAAATGTTGTTCTTTTGGCACTGTACTTCTTAAATAAACCTGACAATGTAGAAGCAGATGTTTCATTTGCAGACAATTACACAATGTATATCACAGAGCTGCAAGCCTGCAATTAAAACTGGAATGTTTTGTAGGAATTCTAGGTGACAAGGACTTTGAGAGAATAACAATTAGCAGTAAATGCATGAATATATACTTACATCTGTATTAAAACTGCATGGCATAGTAAAGAAAGATCTGCAAATCACAGAAAAAGCCAGGAAAACATAGCATTCATTTGGTTCTCTAGCACATCTATTACGAGATCTGAAAAATACATTTCTTTAGTAATGTGACATATTTATTAATTCCCATTGCGTTTTGTTTTTTTTTAATTTGGTTAACAAAAATCAAATATTTTATAAATATTTTATAATAGGCTACTAGTTTAATACTACTTTATAATATGGCTTAGACTGTAGTTTTGGTACAGTACAAATGGGTAGATATATTCTGTACCGAGATCCAGCATTTTCAGGAGTTTTCCTTGAAACAAAAATGGGGATTACCATTGCTAAATTATATCTGAAAATACCAGTTACCTGAATGTCTTTGGCTTCAGTGCCTTCAGAATCACTGACCTGAAACAATCGTGCAGCAAGTTAAACCAAAACACTACATGCGGAAGTAACTGTATCACAGTGGCTTTGATGTACCTTTATGTGCCAAGATAGGTCTGAGTGATTAAACAGACATACAGGGCAAGGTGACATTGGGGTTGATTTACTAAAACTGCAGAGTGCAAAATCTGGTTGCAGCTGTGCATGGTAGCCAATCTGCTTCTAACATCAACTTGTTCAATTAAGCTTTGACAAAGAAATCTGGAAGCTAATTGGTCCCTTTACAGATCTGCACCTGATTTTGTACTCTTCAGCTTTAGTAAATCAACCCCATTGTCTCTGATATCCCCCTTCCCCACCAACCCCCATTTTCTCACTTTCCCTGGGCTCCTTTACAGCTCCTTGCTGCTCTGCAGCCAATGCGACTACTCAGCAATTCTGAGTATGGAAGAGCGAATCAGAAGGCCCATGCATTGTCTCGCACTTGAGGGGATGCTGTCAACACTTCCCAGTTTTTTGGAAGAAATAAATGAATAGAAAAAAAAAATTGTACAGTAGCTAAATTGAGCAAAGAATGAAAGGGGATATGAAAACTTAAAAAAAAAAAAAAACAGAAAGCTAATCAACAGAATGATACAATGTTGGAACTGTTACTTCTTCTACAACTATAGGTAGCTCATTTGGGAAAACCACTTTGCATCTGGTTCCTACAGTATGTGCTCGCATGCAGTAATAGAAAATGGCTTTTCTTCAGAAATCCATTTTATAATCAATACATGCAGTAACATAGATTGCAGGATCTCAAGCAGAGCATTAAAAGTGTGAATACTCATCTGCATATAATCCTGAAATTTTTATAGAAACTATAATATATAGATGCTGCAAGTCCAGAAGCCAGCATAAACAGGTTCACTCTTTATAATCTTAGGCAGTTCAACATCCCCTTAAGATACACCTGGTTCACAATCATAGATATTAGTTTCAAAGAATCCATTAAAAAACAGCCGTTTCAAAGACAATAGAAATTACTATTCATCACATTCCTCCTATCTACAATCCTTCTTTATATACTAAAGTGTAGGTGGGGTTAATAACTGCTTTCTTGCAGTGCCAATATAGCTATCTTGAATGCTTTAGAAGCTTGTTAAATCCCACAAAGGCTGAAAAAATGCATATGTGGTATCCATCTGAGATTAAAAATTTCAACAGCCCCTTTAATAAAAAAAAAGTTCCTTCCCATGTATTCAGTAAGGTAGTGCAAAAAGCAATCACGCAAAATGCAGTAATCCAAAATAAACAAAAATGTACTTGATCTGACTCCAAAAAAAAAAATGGTTGCTGTAAGCAATTGCCCCACAACTGTGTATGTGATTAATTAGAACATTACAGAAACAAAAATCTGTCTATTCATGCTTGCATCCAACTTGATAGACTGAGAGTAAACAAAATATCCATTTTAAATGTTGAATTTGTTTAATCCTAGAATGTCAAGTGATATATTGGCAGCAGTTTCTGTCTCTAGATAAGAGATAAGTCACACGTTTTCTTGCTAAATTGTGATTATGATGGAAGAAGTCTTCATTATCATGGAAGAAGTCTTCATTGGTTAGGAATAAAAAATGAACAATAAACATGCATACTATAAAATGTTTACAATAGAAATGTACTGTATAACAAAGAAAAATCTGCCTTGAGAAAGATATTTAATTTTTCTTTAAATAATCCCAGCAGAACGAATTACCATTATTTTGGACAGACGGGGACTGTTAAAGTGGATATACCCTAAAGAAAATTTTGTTTTCCGTTGCCTTCTCTCCCCTTTCCTCTCTCACAATTGCATATTTTTTCTTTTTTTAACTTTATCATGTTTTTGTGCTGCAACGTACCACTGTCCACACCTCACTGCTTATAAAGGGTCTTTGGGTGAATTCTGTGGAAGAAAAAAATCACTCTATGCAGATGACACTATTGTATACATTGTAGATCTTGATTAATCACAGTTTTATTTGCTGAAAGTCTTTGAGGAATTTGGTTTATTTCCTGGATTTAAAGTAAACTTTGAGAAATATGTGTGGCTTTCTATTGATTGATACACAACTAAATACATTTACCTACTTCTAAAATCAAGGTTGTTGATACATTTAAATACCTTGGTGTCATTATATAGTTTTCACTTACCAAAACCTGGAAAATAATCTGCAACATATCATTATACTCCTACAATCAAAAACCAGACAATGAAAGTCTCTACTAATAGATTTATTAGGCATTGTTAATTTGCTAAAATTGTTATTTTCCAAAGCTTTTATATATCTTTCTCAACTCCCCTCGCCTTATCCCTATATTCTACTTTAAAACTATTAATGGCATTTCCATCTCCTTCTTTTGGAATATGCACACTCGTCGGGCTAGCTTACACTTGCTTCACAACAAGGCTTCGGATAGGCTTTGTTAAAGCTCTCTGAACGCCAAAATCCATGTCACTAAATAAAATGGTTAAGGTAGCTTACAGTCCTGTATTCACCTTTGCTTTCCTTCAGCTTTGCTTCAAAAATTATACCCCATGTCGCTTTAGTGGTGCTTCAAAGCATCTTCAAAGCCTCCATAGAACTCTATGACAAAGCTCGATTGAAGCTCGCTTGAAGCACCTGCAGCTTTTGAGAGGCTATAATTCAGCTTTAGCTTGGCTTTGTTTTGGAGAAATTGCAGGTAAGAGATATCTACACACACAGGGTATCTGTCAAGCTTCAACAAACCTTCAAAAGAGCATTGCAGAAACATCACCGACGCTTCAATGAAACATCACTAAAGCTTCAATGAAGCACCACTGAAGCTTCATCGAAGCACCACCAAAGCATCAAAAACACATCATAAAAGCATGTTAAAGACGTAGGCACTTTAATGTGTGTTGAAGCCAAAGCAAGTGTAAATGAGCCCTTAATGTGTTGTTAACCACTTCCCTACCCGCCCATAGTCATATGACGTCCTGGGATGGGATCTCCCATCCTGGGTGGACGTCATATGACGTCCTGGGATTCCCGGCCGCCTAGGGGGCGCGCGCGCGCCGCCGGGAGCGCGCGCGCCCGCCGCGTTCCTCGGGACCCAGTGCGTGTGCCCGGCGGCCGCGATGTCCGCTGGGCACCCGCGATTGCCCGTTAACCGGGCCGGCATGTGGATCTGTGTGTGTAAATACACAGATCCACAGCCTGTCAGCTCTGAGGAGAGCGATCTGTGTTCCCAGAACGGAGGAACACTGATCGGTCTCCTCCCCTTGAGCATCCCCTCCCCCTTCAGTTAGTAATCACTCCCTAGGAAACACATTAACCCCTCCCCGCCTCCTAGTGGTTAACCCCTTCACTGCCTGTCACATTTACACAGTAATCAATGCAATTGTATAGCATTGATCGCTGTATAAATGTGAACGGTCCCAAAAATGTGTCAAAAGTGTCCGATGTGTCCGCCATAATGTCGCAGTCACGAAAAAAAATCGCGATCGCCGCTAAAAAAATAAATAATTTTTTTTTTTTTAAAAATGCCATAAATCTATCCCCTATTTTGTAGACGCTATAACTTTTGCGCAAACCAATCAATATACGCTTATTGCGATTTTTTTTTTACCAAAAATATGTAGAAGAATACGTATCGGCCGAAACTGAGGAAAAAATTTGTTTTTTAAAAAAAAAATTGGGATATTTATTATAGCAAAAAAGTAAAAAATATTGTGTTTTTTTCAAAATTGTCGCTCTTCTTTTGTTTATAGCGCAAAAAATAAAAACCGCAGAGGCGATCAAATACCACCAAAAGAAAGCTCTATTTGTGGTGAAAAAAGGACGTCAATTTTTTTGGGGTACAACGTCGCACGACCGCGCAATTGACGTTCAAAATGCGACAGCGCTGAAAACTAAAATTTGGCCTGGGAAGGAAGGGGGTGAAATTGCCCTGTATTGAACCGGTTAAAGAACTTACAACTCCCACTCATAATTGGGGGCCTAGCTATCCTTAATTTGCATGTATGTTATCTAGCTGAAAAACGAGTCCACTTGATGGACTGACTGGTCCCATTGGGTGATAACGTCTGCAAATCTACAGAAGCCTACATCATATTGTTATATGAGTTTTTCTACAGCCTTATATATTTTGCAAATTGATACCTAATTAGCTCTTTAAATTAGCTTTTGCTCTGTCTCTCTCAAGTTATTAAAAGGTTCCCTGCAGACAACTGATCTTCCACTTCCTAAACCCCTATCTGGTCCCAGAATTTTCCTTGATCCCAAATTACATTTTGATTTGCCCAGGAGGGCATATGCATCATATGTTTTAAAGGTGGGGCTGCAAGACCTTTCAACAGTTTTAGTAAGATTATGACATCCTAGCTAAATCATACATGACTGCAAAAAAGCTTATTGGGTAAACCTGCGTTTATATCTCCACATACCTTAAAACTGAACATTGCATGACTGCAAAAAAGCTTATTGGGTAAATCTGTTTGTCACCACTGTTTCAACTCCATCTGTAGCCATGCTCACATTATTTCAATGTTTATTTAGCCATTAAGTCTTACCTAAATTATGGGTTTCCTTATCTTTACAATTTTGGCCTTTTAGTCCCCTTGCAGTTTGATTGTGGTGTGAAAGTTATGCCCTGCTAGCTGTGTTGCTAATATGCCCTCCTAATTGATTAATTGCCAGATTCAACCCACACCCAACACACAGTATAAAAACAAGGCCTTCCTTACGGGGGAACACATACAGGGGGCTGCACATACAGGGGGTTCTTCCAAAGAAGTGGCGTTCTTAAAATAAGTGGCACTTCTGCTCTTGCACTTCAGCGATTTGCACAAAGCAAACTATAAAAGACTGCAGGTGACCCCATTTCCTAATTTTATCATCTTCCTCTCTGAAACATGCACTCTTTACCTCTCCTCCTTTTCACAATTGCTGCCTCTCTCCTCAAACTCTCTTTTCTACATCCCTCTGCTCCACCCCACAACCTGTACATATCACCCTCACTTCTCCCCTCCCCCTATTACTGCACTCATCACCTCTTTCTAACTCTAAGCCCACTTGCTAACATACCCCCCAGGATACTGAAGCATGTCCCCTCATACAAATCATATTCTCATATTACCTCCCTCACTCTTCTGCTTCTCCTAATCGCTGGAGATATTTCCCCAAACCCTGGGCCCACTTTATTTAACTGTGCCCAACACACCCATCACCATCACCCTACACCCTCTGGCAGTAGTCGCAATCTACACAATCTAGTCTCCATTCCTCTTCTTGCCAACACCAGCCTCACTCTCTCCTGCGCCCTCTGGAACGCCCGCTCTGTCTGCAACAAACTCACTGCTGTTCATGACCTCTTTGTCACTAATTCCTTTAATCTACTTGCTCTCACAGAAACCTGGCTCCACGAATATGACACCCCTTCTCCTGCTTCCCTCTCCCAGGGTGGCCTTCACTGGACTCACTCCCCCAGGCCTAATGGACGCAAGGGAGGTGGAGTGGGATTCCTCCTATCCCCCCAGAGCACCTTCCAGGTTATTCACCCTCCTCCCTCTTTTTCACTCTCATCATTCGAAGCCCACTGTATACGTCTATTCTCTCTCACTTCCCTAAGAATTGCTGTGATCTACCGGCCCCCTGGACCATTATCGACTTTCCTTGATGAGTTTTCTGCCTGGCTACCCTACTTTCTCTCTTCGGAAATTCCCACAATCCTTCTCGGTGATTTCAACATCCCTGCTAATACAAACATTCCTGCTACTTCTAAACTTCTTAGTCTAACCTCTTCATTTGACCTGAAGCAATGGGTACAGGCTTCTACTCACTCTGATGGCAACACCCTTGACCTTGTATTCTCTTACCTATGCACTCCATGCAACTTCTCAAACAATCCTTTTCCTCTCTCCGACCACCACCTTATTAGTTTCTCTCTCCCCCTGTCTTCCACCACCTTTCCCTCCAATCGCCTAACCGTCACCCGTAGAAACTTTCGCAACTTCAACTCCTCTCTCCTCTACTCTGCTACCGACCACCTCTATGACAAAATCTCCCCCCTGTCCTGCCCCAACCAAGCCATATCCATCTACAATAAATCTCTGTCCTCCACCCTGGACAAGCTCGCTCCCCTCACTACACGCAGAATCAGGCCTCGACCCCTACAACCCTGGCAAACAGATGACACTAAAATTCTCAAAAAGCGTAGTCGCGCTCTTGAGCGTCTGTGGCACAAGACTAAGTCTCTCAAAGACTTCAACCAATACAAATCTGCCCTCCAAAAATACTATTCTTTCCTCCACACTGCCAAGCAAACCTATTTTACAACTCTTATTAATACCTTCTCATCCAATCCCCGTAAACTCTTCTCTACCTTCAACTCTCTACTTTGTCCTCCACCGCCTCCCCCCACTGATTTACTCACTGCCCAGGAAATCGCTAATCACTTCAAAAACAAGATTGATACAATCCGTGATGAAATCTCCACTCTACAGGTATCTCCCCCAGCTAAGACCCCATGTCAACAGATACAACTGACACTACCTCTATTCAAATCTACTACTCCAGACGAAGTTGCTAAACTCCTTTCTATCGCCCACCTAACTACCTGTCCCCTGGACCCTGTTCCCTCTCAAATGCTACGGTCACCCTCTGACCCCATCCTACACTCTCTAACCCACATCTTCAATCTCTCCCTCACCTCTGGCGTCTTCCCCGATGCTCTAAAACATGCACTGGTCACTCCCATACTCAAAAAACCATCCTTGGACCCTACCAATCTTAATAACCTACGCCCTATCTCCTTGCTCCCCTTTTCCTCTAAACTCCTTGAACGCCTGGTTTGCAACCAACTGAGTGACCACCTCATTAAAAACAACCTTCTTGATCCTCTTCAATCTGGATTTCGCCCTCAACACTCCACAGAAACTGCTCTTTTAAAACTCTCAAATGACCTACTAACTGCAAAAACCAACGGACACTATTCTGTACTCCTACTTCTGGATCTTTCAGCTGCCTTTGACACGGTTGACCACCCCCTCCTCCTCAAAAAACTTCACTCCATCGGTCTCCGTGACTGTGCTCTTCAGTGGCTCTCATCCTACCTATCCCAACGCACCTTCAGTGTCACTTACAATTCTACTTCCTCCACTCCTCTTCCCTTCTCTGTCGGGGTCCCCCAAGGTTCTGTTCTTGGACCTCTTTTATTTTCAATCTACACCTCTTCCCTGGGTCAGCTGATAGCCTCTCATGGCTTTCAATATCATTTCTATGCTGATGACACACAAATCTATCTCTCCACCCCTCAACTCACTCCATCAGTCTCCTCACGCATCACTAACTTACTAACCGACATATCTGTATGGATGTCACACCACTTCCTCAAACTCAACTTGTCCAAAACCGAGCTTATAATATTTCCTCCCCCACGTGCCTCTTCCCCTGACTTCTCTGTGAAGAGCAATGGCAAAACCATCCACCCGTCCCCACATGTCAGGGTGCTAGGTGTTATCCTAGATTCTGAACTCTCCTTTCAGCCCCACATCCAATCACTTTCCAAAGCTTGCCGCCTCAACCTCCGCAACATCTCTAAACTACGTCCCTTTCTAACCAGTGAAACTACAAAGCTCCTGATTCACTCCCTGGTTATCTCTCGCCTTGACTACTGCAACTCACTCCTAATTGGCTTACCTTTAAATAGACTATCCCCCCTTCAGTCCATCATGAATGCTGCTGCCAGACTCATCCACCTTACAAACCGATCAGTGTCTGCTACCCCTCTCTGCCAATCCCTCCATTGGCTACCACTCGCCCAACGAATTAAATTCAAAATACTAACAATAAGTTACAAAGCCATCCACAACTGTGCCCCCAGCTACATCACTAACCTAGTCTCAAAATACCAACCTAAACGCCATCTCCGTTCCTCCCAAGATCTCCTGCTCTCTAGCTCCCTCATCACCTCCTCCCATATCCGCCTCCAGGACTTCTCCCGAGCCTCACCCATCCTCTGGAATCCCCTACCCCAATCTGTCAGACTGTCTCCAAATTTATCCACTTTTAGGCGATCCCTGAAGACTTTCCTCTTCAGAGAAGCCTATCCTGCCTCCATCTAACAACTGCATTATTTTCTCCATTAGCTCATCCCCCACAGCTATTACCCTTTTGTATAATTTGACCCTCCCTCCTAGATTGTAAGCTCTAACGAGAAGGGCCCTCTGATTCCTCCTGTATTGAATTGTATTGTACTTGTACTGTCTGCCCTAATGTTGTTGTAAAGCGCTGCGTAAACTGTCGGCGCTATATAAATCCTGTATAATAATAATAATAATAATACATTAACTAAATGCAGTTGAAGGGTGCAGCAGAAATTCAATTTTGATCATGTAAAATTCTATCCCCGATTAACCTGGAAATAAATTATTTTACATCCAGGCCATGCTAGGCTGGTGTCCAGGTGCTATATTGAATTGTTTTCAATCTAACAGAAAAAGTACCATGGAGCTAAGGAACAATGGTGAGATATACTACTTCCACCAATGGCGGAGGATGGCTGGTCCGAATATGACCTCAACCATTTCCTCGAAAGACAGGGTGATACAGTTAAAACCATTTTATCAAATCTATCATGTGCCAGCCAAGCTTTATAAATGACATTTTTTTCTATCTTCTTATGCTTTAAGGGTTGGGGGAATGAGGCAGACCTCATGCATACCCTTTGGTCATGTAATATTATTGGAAAGTTTGGGGAAGGTGTCACAGGTTTCATAGAAGCACACATACATTTACCCAATATCTGTAAATGGAAAGTATGTCTGCTTGGCATTCCTGAAGCACCTCCAATACCTACACACTCTTTACAGCATGAGAAACATGAAACAGGAACTGAACACAAACAAGTGCACACAGAGGAAAAACAGTACTTCCTGTCATTACATCATATCATAGACACACACTATAATACTGCAGCACCACCTGCTGGTATAGGTAGGTATAATGCATATGTATAGTTCACAATATATAAAGCTGCTATTCTGTTGTTCTTCCAAAATCCCTTCTCAACAGCATGTGCTTTCAAATTATATGCAGCTTCTTCTAGATATATGCCGTTCCTTCAATAAAGGCTTGGTGAGTGCATCCACAGTCATCTCCTCTGACGGGCAGTATTGAATGTCAAAAACACATTTCTCTTGATTATCTCTCAGTAGGTGATACTTGAGGTCGATATGTTTGGTCCTAGGATTGACCCTTCCTGATTGCGTAAGCTTTATACATCCCTGGTTGTCTTCAAAAATGGGAATTGGTTTTGATATGTCTACCCCAATGTCCACAAAAAGTTGGCGAATCCATGTCGCTTCTTGATATGTGTGTACTGCTGCAATGTACTCTGCTTCAGTTGAAGATAGAGCGACAGTTACCTGCTTTCGACTAGACCAACTAATGGTTCCTTCCCCACACTGGAAGTATGCTTTTGAACATGTATGACAGCTTGAGGGGTGGTATCCCCTTTGTTGTCCGAATGGATCTTCTGATTTCATGCTACTCAACAGGATCTGGTGGGGAACTTGATTTAGGCATTGTGAGTTCCACCTCTTATTCTGACTCCTGCACAGGTTCGCTTTGGTCAACCTTTTCTTCTGGTTTGCTTGGCATATTCACTTCACAGCTTTCAGGGATCAGTGTTTCTGGTGATGGGCACTCATTAAAATAAACACTATGGTTTATTGTCACTTTGTCAGTCTTTGGATGGAGGATTCTGTAACCCTTGGTTTGCTCGCTGTAGCCTACTAGAATGCCCTCTATGGCTCTGTTCTCCAGCTTGAATAGCTTTTCACTTGGAATATAGACATATGCCTTACATCGCAACCCTCTGATGTGCCCTATGCTAGGCTTTGATCCATGCCACATTTCGATTGGAGTACTTTTAATGGCTTTTGAGGGTAGCCTGTTCTGTTGGTAGGTTGCAGTCATGACTGCTTCTCCCCAGTACTTGTGAAGTTGGTTGGCATCCGACAGCATGCATCTGGCCAGAGTGCGATTTTTTTCCTTTCTGCAACACCGTTTTGTTCAGGAGTGTATGGTGTGGTTGTCTGGTGTACTATTCCTTGTCTCTTCAGGTATGAGGCCACTTTTTTGCTTAAGTATTCTCCACCATTGTCACTGCGTATTATTCGTGGTTACCATTGGAATTTGTTGCTAGACATGGCAACAAACTTTCGAAGTTTCTCTGATGTTTCATTTTTGTGTTTCATCAGATAAGTAGTTGTGTACCTGGAATAATCATCAATGAAAGTCAGTAGATATCTGTTCCCGCCTGACGTGGTAGTTTTCATTGGACCGCATACATCACTGTGTATGAGCTGTAGGGGTGGGTAGTTTTTCTTTGAGATGCCTGTGGAAGGGGAACACGTGTGGTGTTTGCTTCAATACAGCACTTGCATTTCATGAGCACTTTGCAAGGCATTATTGTCAAATCTTCTGATAAACCTCTCTTTATATCCTGTATAGCTTCTGGACTTCTGTGCCCCAACCGCCTGTGCCATAAGAGAATACATTTGTTGTGTAGGTCGTTAGAGACTATATTGCCTTGCTGATCTGTGGTGATGAGCCTGTACAGCCTCCTTTTGCGAGGAATCGCTTATTGTTGTGAATTGTGCATCCATCACCCTGGAATTTAACTGTGAGACTATGGTTTGCAAGACTTTTCACTGATAGAAAACTGCCTTCTAGTTCTGAAACATACAACACTTTCTTTACAAGGATACTGTACTTGCATCCTTGTGGTGTAATACAGTTCAGGAAGCCCTGGCCTTTACCTTCTGAAGTGATGCTTTTCCCGTTTGCTAGGAAAACGTTGTCTTTTGCACTGTAATCAATGTTTGTGAAGAAGGTCTCATCGCTAGTCATGTGGCTTGTTGCACCTGAGTCTATGCACCAGCCACGTGCCTTGCCGCTCTGTGTCACTCCATGTTGTGTCTGCAATTTCCTTTGTGGCTGCTTTGACTTTTCTTTTATGGATAGCTCTAGCTTTCCAGATAGAACAGTCCTTTTTAAGTGACCGGTCCTTTTAACAGCGAAAAGCAGGCTCTGCTTTCTTTGTTGTGTATTGTGCCTTTGTACATCTTAAGAGCTTTATTTTCTTGCTTATTTTCTTTCCTTCTGTTATATTCATTGATTAATTTGCCTTTGACATATTCTAGTGTTAGCTCCTGCTCGGGGCTGGTTTCTAAAGCCTTAATAAAAGCAGTATATGTCTCTGGAAGGCTGCAGAGGAACAGGGTAACAATATAGTTATCTTTGATGTCCTCTCCAATGGCGCGCAGCTGTTCTATGATTTCTAGCATAGCTTTCACATGGTCACACATTTGCTGGCCTTCTTATAGTATCATTTTATAAAGCTTTCTTAGTAGAAACAGCTTTTTGTTGGGGCTTGAACGCGCATGCGGGTTTTGTAATGGAGTCCACATACCTTTGGCCATTTTCTCTGTTCTTATGTGGATAAGCTGGTCATTTTCCACTAGTAAGCTTATAGCCGCTTTTGCCTGTCTGTCTTTCCTGTCCCAGTCCTCTGTCTCACCGTTTGTGGGTCTGTCTGTATTCAGCACTTGCCACAAGTCATCCTTGCTGAGGAGCATTTCTAGTTTAAACTTCCACAGCTGGTAATTGGCATTGTTCAGCTTTGCAATTGCAATCTTCACATCTGAACCACTTGCCATCTTTCAATAGCTTGTATACAGTACTTACTGATTTGCAAAACTATTTGCTCCAGTGCCTGCTGGGTGCCTGGGCCCATAAACCTGTTGTGCAGAGTATTGAAATAATGCACTGGAAGCTTCTTGTTTGCAGCAATAGCTTTCCTTTTATGGAGGATATTAGATCATGTCTTTACATATGTATAGTTCACAGTATATAAGGCTACTATGCTGTTGTTCTTCCAATAACCAGCTCTCAATGGAGCCGGTTCACACAGCTCCGGGGCAGCTGCAGAGCGGTTTGCAGAAGAGTCCCGTGCATCTTCTGGTCCATTTCAGGTCCAAATTCAGCCAAAAAATCGGACCGAATTCGGACCTGAAACGGTGAACAAGAACACACCAGACCCCCTGCTGTAAGCCATTTCGCACAATAGTGTGAACCGAGCGTAAAATAGCAGCCTGTGTTACAACAGGGGGCAGAGAAAGAAGCACATGTCCAATACACCCTAAAGCATTGGATGCTGAAGATTATCTTGACCAGTAGTGGAACTGGAAAAAAAAAAGAAAAAAAGAAAACATTTAACAGGAGATACAATTTAAAGCAGTAGTAAACCGCAGTTGAGGAAAAAATCCCCTGCAAGGCAATGTCATAATGTGCTAGTATACATTGCATACTAGCACGTTATGGGAGACTTACCTCAAAACAAAGCCCTCCAGCGCCACGCTGTCACTGCTGAGTGGGCTTCCATCTTCCCTGGTCTTCCTTCCAGGTTCGCAGCCTCCAGTTACATGAGTGGCCGGGGGCGTGATGACATCACTCCCGCACATGCGAGCGTGAGCCGCTGTTTACAGCATGGGCTCAGAAGGTCCGGCATTGCATGCCAGTCCTTTAGAGCGTATGCGCAGGTGACGTCACCAGCTACATGCATTCTGAATATCTCCTAAACAGTCCTGTCAGTCTGAATAAAATAGTTGGACTGTAAGAAACATACAATAATTGTGACATGGTAAAAAAAATACATTTGAAGTACCGTATTTAGCAGCGTGTAACAAGCACTTTTTCCCCCTGAAAATCAGGGGGAAATCGCGTGTGCGTGTTATATGCCGATTCCTGCTGCCTCGGAGTTGAAGGAGGAGACGAGTGCCGCTGGATTACACACAGCCACGATCTCCTGTGTATCCGCCACTCAGTCACACACAGTCCCACCCCCCGGCCCAGCATTGGAACACTGTTCTATCCATCATATGAGCCGGGCGGGACTGTAAGTGACTGAGCGCCGGATACACGGGAGATTGCGGATCTGTGTAATCCAGCACCAAACAGGCCGCAATAATGAGCATATTAGAGGCTGCAGATGGGCATGGATCAGACTGCATTGAGGGGCACTGGTGAGGCTGCAGAAAGGCACTGATAAGGTGCATTGATGGGCACTGACCCTTATTTTAAAATGTAAGGTTTTTTCCTGCAACTTCCCTCTTAAATTTAAGGTGCTTGTTATACGCCGATAATTACGGTAGTTACATAAACCTATACCAGGAAGATAGGTTCATGATAAATTGGTGTCCTAAGGATATTTACATGTGTAAGTACAAATGCTTGGAGTTGAGCTATGGTCTCACGTTGCTTTTTGGCCCATTTAAATACCAAACAACCAGAGATATCTGGCCCACTTTTTGCTAAGTATCATCACAAGCAGAATGCCTGAAATGTATTCCGCAGAAGCCCGGTATAAGTCGAAGGCAGACTCTGGGGCTGTAGCTGACTGCACTCATTGATATACAGAATCTATTTTTAGATGTAGAAAAGCCTATGTGTGATACATCTGAAAGAAAAGAGTTTGTCTGAAAAGACCAGATCAACAGTGCTGCCCTGATGAGTTTTCTTTACATAATTCAATGCTTTCTAGGTGGGCATACAAATTCTACATGTATATACTGCATTGTATTATTATCACTGGTATCAACCTCTCAGTGTATTATAAAATAAAGCTTGCAAGGATTTGTATAGTGTGTAGCCTTAGCATTATGAATTGGGTTTTTCTATAGAAGTTGGGAAAAAGAAAAACTTTAGTAACCAATCTGAATTACATTATATTTCTACTGCATGCTGCAAAATGAAAGAATAGGACGACAGCAACATTTTCATGTTTCCTTCTCATTACTCTTACAAAATACACAACTGAAAACAATGATTTTTTAATGCTTGAATACATTGGAAGCTTATTTTTTCAGCAATCCATAGTTTTCTGTGCGAAGGTTGAAGCTTAACACCCTTTTTTAAAAGCCTGTACTTGCTGTTCCAGCAAAGCAAGTGGTTGTGGTCATCTTGGTCAAATATCACGTTTTCAACCAATCTGTAGGCTGGATGAATGGCTCATTTATGATATGATGCGCTGCTTGTGTTCTGTTGTTGGGTCCTTTTGATATAATTTATGCAATGATGCACTGTGTTGTGTTCTGTTATTGGGTGCTATTGATATCATTGCATTTCTGTGTCAGATGACTCAGATGGTATTTACTTGAAATATTAGGGTACACAGCTTGGTCCAGATCAAACGTGCAGAATGTTTATAACCTTTCCCTACAGTAGAACAGGTAACAGCTGCAGGAACAATTCTCCAGGATGCAGCCAATCAAAATGTTATAATTACTTCCATTGCTTTAATCGGTATTCTTACTTACACCACCACAATGGTCATAACCACTTGCCAGTAATGGACAGCCTTAACTACTTCAGCCCAGGAAGAATTTACCCCCTTTCTGACCAGAGCACTTTTTACGATTCGGTACTGTGTCGCTTTAACTGACAATTGCGCGGTTGTGCCCAAACAAAATTGAAGTCCTTTTTTTCCCACAAATAGAGCTTTCTTTTGGTGGGATTTGGTTGCCTCTGCAGTTTTTTTTTTTTTGCGCTATAAACAAAAAAAGAGCGACAATTTTGAAAAAAACGCATTATTTTTTATTTTTTGCTATAATAAATATCCCCCAAAAATATATATAAAAAAACAATTTTTTTCCCAAGTTTATGCCGATATGTATACTTCTACATATTTTTGGTAAAAAAAAAATCACAATAAGCGTATATTGATTGGTTTGCGCAAAAGTTATAGCGTCTACGAAATAGGGGATAGATTTATAGCAGTTTTATTTTTATTTTTTTATATATATACTAGTAATGGCGGCGATCTGCAAGTTTTATCATGACCGTAACATTATAGCGGACACATCGGACAATTTTGACACATTGTTGGAACCACTGGCATTAATACAGCGATCAGTGCGATTAAAAATGCATTGATTACTGTAAAAATGTCACTGGCAGTGAAGGGGTTAACACTAGGGGGCGGTGAAGGAGTTAACTGTGTTCCCTGGGAGGTGATTCTAACTGAAGGGGGAGGGACTAACTACAGCAAGTGACAGATTGTGGTTCCTAGCTAATAGGAACACACGATCTGTCACTCCTGTCAGAACAGAACAGGGAAGTGTGTGTTTCCCTGTTCTGTGCCTCCAGCTCACGATCGCTTGCGACCGTCGGCCACAAGCATCGGCATCCCCGCTGTGCAGCGGGCGTGCGAGCGCCTGCTATCCGTACTCCGCGAGCCCACATATAGTTACGTGATTTCACGCAGGGGAGCCAACCTGCCGCAGTAAAACTGCGGCGGCTGGTCCAGAAGCGGTTAAGGGAGTCCTGACATCTGATATATTTTATTCATGTTAAAGTGTAGTTAATGACAAAAAGCTTTGTTTAGCATTGTAGATTGGAGTATGGAAGCCCCATCAGGTTATTTTCTGCTGTGTCCCACTGGGGAGATTTCCCTTCACTTCCTATCCTGCAGCCACAACAGTAAATAAGAGTTAATCTCTCAAATGTAAAAGAATTCCCATCTTTTTTTTTTTTTTAATAATCTTTATTTCAGTTATCAAAATACATAGAACAAGACATGTCCAACAATTCACAGTGTGATGAAATCGCTGACCCACATGGGTCCGCCATGTACAGTTTAACCAGTTGAACAGAAAAAAGAAGAAACAAAACAACAGAAAAATAAAGTAAACATCTAGCGGGTTTTGTGTGGGTTGACTGAGACGATTATCTTTGGTTAATTAACTATCAACATCACCCAGATGGCAAAGGTGTGAGTACCTGTAATGGATGAGTGGGGTAGGTGATATGTATAGTCCCCCCAGGCAACAGCCCCACTTTCAGTGAAGACCTGGGGGGGACCGCCAACAGGATCATATTAAGGGTATGGTTCCCCAGCCCGCGGCCAAGGCAGAGGGAGGGGAGCCCAATAGCCTCCAACTAACCTCCCTCCACCCTCCGCACACCCAGGGGCACCAAAGAATCACACCGCCCACTCGAGCATACCCTCAAGTGGAGATAGGAGACCCATTTCGTGAGTGCGGCAGCTTTAAGTATGTGTATCAGTCAACCCCACACCAGTATATCACCTAAGCTTCGAACCAGTTGTAGTGTAGCGTAGGATTAGTTCAACCCATCAGATAATAAACATAAGAACAGGGGGGAAGAGAAGGAAGAAGAGAGAAGGAAAGAAGGGGGAAGGGGAGGGAGCGATCCAGGCGTACCTGCAATCCAGAAAGCGGCCGTAGTCATTTCTCCTCCAAGCACACCACCTTTGAAGAAATCAAACTGCTCCAAACGTCTCCAGGAACCACCGTGTGTTTAGTGGGGTAGCCCCTTATCTTTTAGGGTCTGGACAACCTACGTGTCCTAAAGGTTGGGTCTGCCAATTCTAGTAAAGCCACGTCTAAGCTAGAGGGTATGTCTCTAGAGTCTGTGGTGTATTCAGTCCCGGGTGTCCAGATGCCGATAAACCGGTCTCGGGATCCTCTGCAGGTCGCTATCCAGTCCTCAGCCTCTCAGACCGCGCTAACCCCGCTGATCCACTCCTCCCGGGTGGGAACTCTTTACTGCCTCCAATAAATCGGAAGCAGTCATCTTGCCACATTCAAAAGATGGGGCAGTATATTTTTTTATATTGATTGAGTGGGATCGGGGGAATATGCAGGAGGAAGTGCGCCGGAGAGAAAGGAACTTCTATTCCCGTTATAGTCTTTATCTGGTCTTTTATATCTTTCCAAAAGGGCATAATGCGAGGACAGTCCCACCATATGTCGATAAGTGTTCCTCTATGTCCGCATCCTCGCCAGCAGAGCTCTGACCTGGCAGGGTAAATGCAGTCTAAGTCATCTGGTACCCGGTACCAGCGGGACGTTATCTTAAAGTTTGTCTCTTGAACTTTGGAGTCTATGGAGGACGAGTGTGTAAGATGGTACAGGTGTGACAGTTGCGAGTCAGTGAATTCCAGCCCTAGGTCTCGTTCCCACCTCCGAATGTAAGTAGGTTTGGGCAGATGGGCAGCTGAGCCCAAAAGTCTGTACAGTTCTGATACCATATGGGGGACGGGTTCTTCCTGCACAAAAAGTCGTTCAAACGGTGTTAGGGATAAAGGATCTCTAATTGTATGACCGTGTATCTCGAAGAAATGGTGTAATTGTCTATATCTCCAAAAGTTCATTTGTGAGCCTCAATTCCTAACCTGCAGGGTGTCAAAGCTTTCATAAATTTACCACAACTGGCGTCTCCATCTATCACCAAAGGCTCAAAAAAGACCACCTGTTCACCTGGGGGGAACCATAGGAATCCACCCAGTGGAGCCAGCGGGGACACAGGGGGTGCGATTTTGAAGAGCGGATTGATCCGGTCCCATACTGAAAGCACCTGGGCCGTCAGCAGGGAGGTCGTTTCAGACAGCCCCCTGCGCTCCCTCGGCAACCAGGGGGCATAGGATAAGTTCCTCCCTGCCAAGCATTTCTCTAGTGAAACCTAGAGTTTTGAGTGGGTGTGAAAACTCCAGTTGAGTATCCTCTGGAAAACTATAGCTCTATAATACTGTCTTATGTCAGGAAGCCCTAAACCGCCTTCACGTTTTGGGCGCCTAAGCATGTTTAGGGCTAATCTAGGTTTCCGTGCATGCCATACAAACTCAGACAGCATGCTAGACAAGCGATCGAAGAAAGATCTAGGTAGGGGAATCGGTAACATCTGTAAGAAGAAGAGTATGCGGGGTAATATGTTCATTTTTATTATGTTTACCCTTCCCAACTACATAAAGGCAGTCCGTGTCCAGTGCGATAGGTCTTTTTTGATCGTCGTAAGCAGCGGGGGGAAGTTGGCCGCATATAAGGTGTCAAAGCGATCCGTCAATTGTATCCCTAGATAGTGCAGAGACGATTCGGCCCAGACAAAGGGGAAAGCAGCTCGGAGACTTGTGGATAAAAGGGGGAGCAAGTGTATGGGTAGGATTTCGGATTTTGTGTAATTTATTTTAAAATTGGACAGAGTCCCAAAATGTTTAAGCTCCTTCATCAGGTTAGGCAGTGAGATCAGGGGGTCTGAGAGTTGAAATAAAACATCATCGGTATAAGCCGAAAGCTTATGTTCTGTATTACCAACCTGCAAGCCTTTAATATCTTTACTGGTTCGCACGGTGCGGAGCAGCGGTTCCAGCACCAGAGCAAATAGCAGGGGTGAGAGGGGACACCCCTGTCTCGTGCCATTCCTGATTGGGAAGCTGGGTGAGATCGTCTCGTTTACTTTTACCTGCGCGCAAGGTGTAGAGTATAGGGCCATGACCGATGACATCATCCTAGGTCCTAGCCCCAGGGATTGGAGCACCACTTTTAAGTATGACCAATCAACGCGATCAAATGCTTTTTCCACGTCCGTCGATAGTATTATATATGGTTGGGGATCTGAGCGGGTGCGGGCCCAATGTATGAGTTGAACTGCCCTGAGGGAGTTATCCCGCGCCTCTCTACCTACAATGAAACCTAGCACAAGCCCAGAGTCTAATTTAACCCCATGTACCCTTGATTCCACATCCAACTCATCAGAATTATCCATCATTAATCTCTCCTCGTATACCTTAAATGAATATGAAGAACAAGTCCTTAAATTGGGTCTCACTTTTTGCCCTGACTCCCAGTTTGATAAATTCCATCTTATCAATGACCTTCATCTGTTTGCCCGTAGACTCCTATACAAAGTTATCTTTGACAAACCCCAATCAAATATATGTCCTAATGATAAAACATCTAACCTCCGGGTCAATATGGAGGAACAAAAAGCCTATGAGGACTTGATGGCACTTTGGGAGGAGGGACACACGGACGACGACGTCTCTGGTTGTTTGCATCTGCCGGAGTTGTCGGTCGCCGGTGTGTCATTCCCCCCCCCCACAGTCCTACAAACCAAAGTCAAGGAATTTTCCTCTCTTAAGCACGAACCCCAATATCTGGGCATTTGTCACACAAACTTCACTAGCAATTGAAGAGTCTAACTTTCGTCCCTCCGTACCCTCTAATTTAAGTGCAAATCAAAAAGCCGCCATTAAATCTCTTGAATCTAACCAAAAGATAATAATTAAACCTGCCGACAAAGGCGGGAATTTAGTTATTATGGAAATATCCCAATACATCAATATGTGCAACAAGATTCTATCCAACCAAGATTGGTACCGCCCTATTTCTAGAACCTTAATACAAAACTTTAATACTGAATACTACAACATCATTTTTAAGGCATACCACAAAGGTATCATAGACAAGAATACGTGGGATTACCTCAATGTAAGGGACCCACGTATTCCTACGTTTTATGCCTTACCAAAGGTACACAAATCCCTCGTGGACCCTCCAGGACGTCCCATAATATCTGGTTGCCTGTGTTTAACGGAAAATGCCAGCTGCCTGGTAGACAACTACCTACACCCTCACGTTACCTCTCTCTTTTCCCATATCAAAGACACCATAGATTTATTAAGAACCATCGAAGATATCTCACTTCCACCAGGCACCTATTTAGTTGCACTGGACATTGAAAGTCTATACAATACTATTCCCCATAACAAGGGCATTGAAATTGTAAGTAACCATCTACAAGAGAGAGGTCCCTCATTTGAGAAATACAATGGATTTGTTTTAGAACTTCTCAACTACATACTAAGACATAACGTCTTTATGTTCAATTCTTCCCACTACCTCCAGGTGCAGGGGGTTGCGATGGGGACTAAATGTGCCCCATCGTATGCCAACCTGTACTTGGGGGGGTGGGAAAAAGATCTTTTTTCCAGGGACGACCTGACCCATCTATTGGAAAAGGTCGTTTCCTGGTATCGTTACATAGACGACGTGTTGTTATTCTGGTCTGGGTCAGAAAGAGAGTTGAAAGAATTCTTCAGACTGATCTCCATTAACAACTTTAATCTTAGTTTTACTATGGAACATAGCACAACTGCAATTAACTTCCTTGATCTCACTATTTCAATTGACGCCAATGGAAAATTAGACTCGTCACTTTTCAGAAAACCCTCGGCTGGGAACACTATTCTCCACGCGAATAGTTCACACCCAGGCCCTTTGCTGAAGAGCATTCCCTACAGCCAGTACTTGCGCTTAAGACGCAACTGCAGCAAGGACACAGATTTTTCAGACAGCAGCCAAAGACCTATATAAAAGATTACTATCCCGTGGATATAGCCACTCATGTCTCAAAAGGGCATACAATAGGGTTAAAATACAAAATAGAGATTTGTTATTATTTTCAACAAAGCCCCCTAAAAAACCCGATACGGTAAGACTGATCACTCGCTACTCTAGCCAACACAGAGAAATCAGAAATATCATAGCCAAATTTTGGCCTCTTCTATCTGCTGACTCAGCTGTCAGCAAACATATCAATCCATTTCCCGAAATAACCTACAGACGAGTTCCCTCACTGAAGGACCGTTTAGTCCACAGTCACTTTCAAGATACCTCGAATAATAAAAACTCTCTCTACACAGGTATTTCCCCATGCGGCAAGTGTGATATTTGCCGTTATGTAGAAAATACATCACAGTTTTTGCTTCCTAATGGACAGTGGCACTTAATCAAATTCAAGGCCACCTGCCAAACTCCAGGTATAATCTATCTAGCTCAATGCATTTGTGGTGGCTTTTATGTCGGCAAAACGAAACGACCATTCTATAAACGAATCAGAGACCACATAAAACCCATCCTGAAAAAACAAATGGACACAGCTATTGCTAGGCATGTGGGTTTGTATCATAACTTTAATCCCAGAACCATCAAGTTCTGCGCTTTGGAACATGTCCCGCTGGACGAAAGAGGGGGTAGTGCAGATCGGACACTGCTCCAGCTTGAAGCCCGCTGGATTTATACTCTCCAAGCTACCCATTTCCCGGGCTTCAACGAAAGCCTTAGTTATAGGCCCTTCCTCTGATTGTTAGCTGCCCATGTAACACTCCTTGGTGTCAATTTACATTTGACCCTCCTTTTCCTAGTCCATCCTGGTTTTCCCAATTCCTCCCCCTCCACCCCTTCCCCCCCCCCCCCATGTCATTTATATTAAATGACTTTTTTCTAATTATAAATGTATTTACTTTCCTTATTATACTTTGCAAATTTTGTATGTTTTGATTAATATGTATTGATGTATAATTGCGTTTTACTAGGTAACTTTGATTCAATGTAATTATAATTTGATCTATATATATAACGTGTTGTTCCTTTGAAGCAGCCGATCGAGATTGAAAGGTCTGTGGTCCCTTCCGACTCGATCGGCTACTCGTTTGGCCTATCTCGGTCGAACCGCTCCCAGCCCAGTCTTTGCTATGACAGCAGAGAGGGGGCTGTCGCATCCACACGGACGCCCGGGGCACATCCTCGAGATGTGCCCACTTTGCGCCGTGCATTCCCCTCTTTAACCAGCTTTATTGCTGGGTTCCATCGGAGCCTTTCCCCCGCCCCCTTCGTCCCATGACGCGGCTCCTGTGCGGGAGGAGCTGCCGTGCGCGGCACTGCGCATGTCGGCTCCCTCCATCGGTGCGGTGCCTTGTGGGACTTGAAGTCTCGGCGGGGTTTCGGTCCCGTGGGCATGCGCAATGGCGCCATCACGTCCGCATCGAGCCGGCAACGTCACACGCCGGCTCGTTGGGGAGCAGTATTTAAACCGGCATATCTGACAGCCATGTCTGCCAGCGCCGGAGGATGTAAGTCAAGATCCAGGCAAGGTAATGTGACTGGTGTTGCACACCATACCTTGCTCTATATTCATGCTTATATGCTTTCTCTTCTTATGTACCCATTGAACTCTTGTTGAGTCCTAAGTTTACATATTTAACCTTTTTCAAACTTAGTAAAAATTCTTTACATCCTGAGCTTAGTTATATCACTACGCCAAATGACAGTACTACTCTTACCATCTGCTTACAAATATGTCCTTAATTTAATTATCTAGCCCCATTTTTCTGTCTAGTGACAATATCCCTTGTTCTTATTTCATTCCCCAGCTTCAATATACTCAATACTCAAACACTCCTGGTAATCATCATTTTATCACTCTCGTTGATCAACTGCATTTCTTGGTTGCAGCTTCAATTAATCCTCTGCGTAAGTGACATTTGATTGATTCCGACTTTCTTCTAAATTTAATTAACCCCTTGCATAATGACACCCCCCTTTTTTTGACATTGAATACTTAATACTTATTTTTTATGCAACAGCTATTCCTTACTGCTCCCTGTGGTTGCATATAAGCCCCCTTGCTGTCTTGCTTGGCTGCATCTGCACATGCCGGTTCTGACGAGACTCCATAGGGTCAATTCTGGGGGTAAGCCTTTATGGACACTTCAGAGTGACAACACGTATTTTTTCATGCCATTCAATGTTGTATCAATACCGAAAAATGTTTATGCATGTATACAAAAACCTTTTTTCTTTCTTTTTTTCATTTTCTATAGAATCACTAAAAGTGTTGGATGACTCACTATATAGTTGCATATCCCTTGAGAAAGCGACAAATGCGAAACATGTCGGGCTAGTATGCAATAATTATCATCCATGAATCTGTAGTGTATATTCTTTCTTGTTACTCCCGATTTTTTGACCATTTTTAACTGTATTGTCATAATGAATTTATTTGGTACAATATATGTGTCTTTTTAAATGTAAACAATAAAATTGTTCTTTTTTTAAAAAAAAGAGGAAAGATATACAGTTTTTCCGTACACTTAATCTATTTGCACCGTAAAAATCCCTCCCTTCTTCATGTCCATTTAAACTATTTTTGCTTAGGGATGTGGTGCCTACTTTGAGGGTGTTTTTCCCATTCTCGGAACCAAAACCTCAAACAATACAATGAAACCTGTTTGGTCAGGGTGAACAATCTCAGGCATGAGGTGTTTAAGTCTATTGGCTAAGATTTTTGCCAGGATTTTTATGTCCACATTGAGGAGGGAGATGGGGCGGTAACTTTGGGGGACAGTGGGGTCCTTGCCCTCCTTCGGGATCACAGTAATATGGGCCAAGAGAGCCTCCAAGGGGATGGCCTTGCCTCCCGCTACGGAAATATTTGCACATGGGGGCCGCTAGATGTGAGAGGAAGGTTTTGTAATATGCCTTAGTAAACCCATCTGGGCCAGAGCTTTTCCCATTGGGCAAGGACTCCACTATGGCACCAAGCTCAGTCGGGGTAATCGGTAGCTCCAAAGAGGAACACTGGTCTTCCGTAAGGGGAGGAATGCCAGCCGAGGCTAGGTATTCCTGTATTGCTTTTTCTTTGGTGTCATGGGTATTAATTGGAAGCTCAGAATTTAAGTTATATAATTTAGCGTAGTAGTCTTGAAAGCCTGCAACAATCTTAGAAGACTGCACCATCAAATCACCAGAGGCCGAAGAATTCCCATCTAGATGCTCATTCATATCAGCGGGCGTGCATTGAGGTCAGTATAACTAGCCTGCTTAGGTACAAATAACACTGCCCAAAGCAGCTGGTGTGAACTAGCCCCTAGGCCCCTTTAACACGGGCGCTTCCATGAAGCGGGATCCGCTTGCTCAGCGGGGGATCTCTCCATTAATAAACAACAAGACAAAAAGATATAAAAGAAGATCTGTTGATCCCTGCTGAGCAGGCAGATGACAGGTCCATGTGCGCTCAGCTATGCTCCCCTTTAATAATGTTACCCCATTTCTTCCTTTTTGTTCTGCCTGGTTTGTAGTTTGTTTCATCCAATTAGATTTCTTCTATATCTTGGTAGATCATATCCAGCATGGTCCTTGATAAATGTCTACTATATGTATGGTAGTGTTCTGGATCTAGTGTTCTGTATCCGTTATGCATGCTCTCTTGCATCTTACATACTTCCTGTTTATGTAGCCTAATGTTTTTGCCTTCAGTGGCGATGTAACTCACCCAGAATAAAGATTTTACAACACTCAGAACAACAATCTAAGTTCCAACTGACTGATCTGGCTCAGTTGACTCCAAACACAATAGCCACCACCATGTGTTTTAAATGAAACATGTACTATTCACAGTATCTACTTTTAGGAAACATTAGTGATACACACTGTCAAGTCAGACAGTTTAAAAATGTGGTAATGTTCTTCAAAATTAAGATTTCTTTCTTTTCTAGATAGTTTATAGATAGTTTAGAGTTAAAGATTAACGTGTTTTAAATATCATTTTAATGAAAGAAAGAGACAACCGGTTTAGGAAAAATCTTTACAGAAAAAGATATTACAAAAACAGAGAATCAATAGCAACAGTAAAATAAGTGGGAATAGAAGCAAAGAGTATTTGAAGGGTAACTCCACTTTTGTGGGAAAAAATATAGCGAAAACAAGAAATAAATAATATAGCATATACAATTGCTACACAGGCCATCTGGTAATTTAATATTATTAAAATTGCAAGCATATTGCATATTGATCACCCAGAGCGGATTGTTTTTTTTTCAGCAAGAGTGGAGTTACTCTTTAACAAAGTTTTCACAGACCTTTGGTCCTGGCAGAATCCAGTTCAATGTAGTGTAAGTCCAATTTGGTGCATTAGAATTATTGGCCCTCAGAGATGAATCTAAGGCTCCATTCACACCTGAGCGATTTGGATCGCAGGCGGCATGGCCGCAATTCTGTCCACGATTCCAGAATTGCAGCAAAAAGCAGAACACGTTTGCGATGCTATTATTTCCTAATGGCATCCCAAACGCGGTGCAATTTTGCCACGATTGTCGAGTGACTAGCCACGCTACAATCGCTTCAAAAAAATCGCAACCGCAAACAAGATTTGGTACATGAGTTTCTGTGGAGCGTTTTTGGAGCAGAGTGAGGCCCATTCAAATGAATGGTGCCGCTCCAAAAATACTCCACTGAAAAAACTAAAAAAAAAAAATGCGCTGCAGACATCTGTCACTGCTCTACGCTCAGGTGTGAATGAAGCCTTAACGTTTCTGCATAGTTACGATAAAAAATTGAGAGCTCCTCCTGCCAATTCCAGCAGCTTTTTGTGGACCTTTCAGGGGGCATCATTGAACCAGCCCCCACCCAATCAAAAGAGCTTGGGGCTGTAAGAAATGAGGGCTAAAATATCTGTGTCAGTTTTTCCACCTGTATCAATATGTTTCATATGACCACACATAGCAGTCTGAAAACCAGTATAATATTACACAGCAAGAACTCCTTTTATATTTGATAGATATAAATTATGCTATGGATTTGTAACAATATCCATCACCTCACTCCGCACTGGAGAGTGAATTTTTTTTTACTAATAATAATAATACTAATAATTAATAATATGATTTGTTGAAATATTAATGAAAAAAGTGTCATAAATAATAGTTAATAATTAATAATACATATCCTAAACTCATCATATAAGTGCTTACTGCAGCCACGATGTGATGATAACCAGAAATAGTATCAAACAAAATTTTAAAAAAGCAGCACTGTGAACAAACATCATCAACAATAATAACATAAATAAGTCTCTAAATACACTCAGTGCTGATGTGTATAAATAATAATCCACCAACAAGTCCTTCAATATCAAAATAAGTTGAAACCAAAAGTCTTCCACAGGAAGCGGCGTGGTTGAACAACAACTGGAAGTGACGCACCAGAAGTGATGTATCGGGTATTGGTAAGCTACCGAGCATATGGGCGGAAGCCTCCCAGGGTGTACATGGATAGGTTTATTGCTAACTATTTGATCTTACCTGATTGGATGGACATTTATGCTTATTTTATTTTTTTATCTATGTGAGTAATTATTTGCCTTTAATAAAATTTGAGTTGGAAGGTTTTACACTGTTTGTGCCTTGTGTCTTATATCTCTCATCTTGGGGAACCATATTCTCAAACTTGTGTGGAGTCTTTGGATTGGACAACATGCAGTGATCTGTATTATCTTAGATTATATTTAAGGTGCAATATGCTGATCTTATGTAATATTTTGATATTGAAGGACATGTTGGTAGACTATTATTGCTTATACTCATCAGCACTGGGTGTATTCAGAGACTTATTTAGGTTATTTATGTTGATGGTGTTTGTTCACAGTGCTGCTTTTTTTAAATTTGTATAATATGGACTTCATGTTGATTCTTATTTGGAGAAGGAATGTGTCTAATCTGCCTCCTGCACATTGTAATATAGGAGTATTTAGTCTTAAAATAATGGTCATTCTCTTAGGCCCCTTTCACACTGAGGCGGTTTGCAGGCGGTATTGCGCTAAAAATACCGCCTGCAAACCGCCCCTAAACAGCCTCTGCTGTTTGTTCAGTGTGAAAGCCCGAGGGCTTTCACACTGAAGCGGTGCGCTGGCAGGATGGTGAAAAAAGTCCTGCAAACCGCTTCTTTGGAGCGGTGAAGGAGCGGTGTATTCACCGCTCCTAAACCGCTCCTGCCCATTGAAATCAATGGGACAGCGCGGCTATACCGCGGCAATAATGCGGCTATAGCCGCGCTGTACGAGGGATTTTAACCCTTTTTCGGCCGCCAGCGGGGGTTAAAACCGCACCGCTAGCGGCCGAATACCGCTACAGGAACGACGGTACAGCAGCGCTAAAAATAGCGCTGTTGTACCGCCGACGCCCCCACCGCCCCAGTGTGAAAGGGGCCTTAAGCATTTGATTGGATGCTCATTAATAATGAAAATGTATTCATTATATCAGGCTTTATGAATTATGTGTAGATTTTGATTCTGGTAGTTATATATCTGGTAGCATGTGAATTACTTTTCACTGTTCTGCTTAAATAATCATGACATGCTATAAAGTCTCTGCTAATTCTTTTGGAAGGCTGTTGGCTTGAAAACAGAAAATTGTTTCATACTTACTGTAATTTTCTTTTCCCGGTGCCTATCCATGGCAGCATACCTATGACAAGCTCCGTCTTGGCTCCTCCCTCAGGACGAGTGACTATTATAAAAGAAAAGTATTAGTGCATCCCCAGCATTCTAAGTAATATAGCATACCGAGGGTGGGATTATATGCTTCCATGGATAGGCAACAGGAAAAGAAAATGACAGTACGTATGAAAAGAATTAGACTATTAAAAGAAAGTATTAAAAGAAAAGTATTAGTGCACTCACAGCATTCTATGTAATATAGCATACCGAGGGTGGGATTATATGCTGCCATGGATAGGCACCAGGAAAAGAAAATTATAGTAAGTATGAAACAATTTTATGTTTTCCTGGTGCCTACATGGCAGTATACCTGTGACAAATAACTAGCTGAAATGGGTGGGATGATGCATAGAAAAAGATTTATTTGACAAAGAAATTAAAATAGGCAAATGCTGGCCTGATAGCCTGTCTGCCAGTTTCTACAGATGAGAAAGCTGGCAGGTCTACTCTGTAACGTCTCGTAAACGCATGTTGGGATGACCATGATGCTACCCTTTAGATCGTTTTGATGGATACGTCTGCCCTGGCCATCCAAGAAGCAGAAAACAACCGGGTGACATACAGCCCAACTGAAGAGGGGGTTCCAGTCCCCTATCCCTGTACACTTTCTTAACCAACTTGATTATCCATTAAACTATTGTACTAGTGCATGGATCTGCAAACTATAGCTCCCGAACTGCCGCATAACCACATGTCCTATGAGGTATTGTAAAGCTCTGATATTCACGGACATGACTAGGCATGATGGATACTGCAGTTCCGGAATGGCTGGAGGGCCCCAGATGATGCTTTTTTGCCCCTGTCTTTTTTCATTTTATTTTTTTTTTTTGAGTATTACAAATAGGTTCGATGAAAGTCTGAAGGGAGTCGTGGCTTGAAGATAGTGTCTTAGTACCAAAGTAATATTGTCTTCATGAAGAAGGTCAAAATTGGATCTGAAAAGATTGGCAGGGCCCAAGGCTCGGAGATAGTAGAGGCAGAGGAGAACTTAGGGATGAATCCATGTACCGTTCTAAGTTCCATTCTATCCGAGTATAAAAAATAATATTATTGTTTTCTGATCCCAGAGCCTGAAGTTCTGATACTCCCCAGCCCGATTCCATGTGACATTCCACAAGGATGCTGAATCAGGTGGGGCAAAAGGCTGTTTGGATAAGGGCTCCAGAGTGATAGAGAGATCCCAAGTGAGAAAGATTTGTTTAAATGGGTAGGCTTATCTTCTTGACTGTCTTGAAGAATTTGATTATTAAAGGATCTTTGGCCCAACTCTTGTCACAGCAAAGATTGCCACCAGCTGTACCTTTAAGTTGCTTAATCCTAATCCTAAATCAAGGTCTGCTTGCAGGAAGTCAAGGAGTTGGGAGGAAGAGGGTACATCAGGACTGAAGTTTTGCCATTCGCGAAAGATCTAAACTTATTCCAAACCTTGTCACTCGTATTGTTCATTGAAGGCTCCTGTGCTTTAAGCAGAGTAGAAACAACTCTGGAGGAACATCCTAATGAGCTATGGAATGTTCTGTTTTTGTCTTTCATGTGATAGCCCTTCCATGTGCTCCTTGCTATGAAGGCCAGTTATAGGTGGGGGCAGGGGCCATTTGTTTGTTACTGATGTATATTGGGACACACTGTACACCTTTGCTGCCATTGTGCTCTGGCTGGGTGTCCAGTGTGCTCCTGTTCCTTTAAGGGAGGATTGGGCTGCTTCCAGGCCCACCTGCCCCTCATCTATCCATTTAATGCATGTGCTTCCATTGTGGAGTAGCTTATAAATTCAGTAGCGTTAGGACTGCAAGCATACACAGGGTGCCGTGAAGAGGTCTTGCAGCTTATGCATGCATTTGCAAATGCGTGCTAACTAAACCCCTGTTTTCAACGCAGACTGTTGGACAGGTTAATTTGGTCGGTTGGCAGACTGGTTGGTGAGTTGAGCTATGGAATGTTCTGTTTTTGTCTTTCATGTGATAGCCCTTCCATGTGCTCTTTGCTGTGAAGGCCAGTTATAGGTGGGGGCAGGGGCCATTTGTTTGATCCTAATGATTAAAGCCTCTGTTTTAACATTCTAATGTGAAGGTTCAATCTGTGAAGATTCTGATGGATGTGATGCCTCCAGCCAGAAGAAAGGGTATCAGAGGAATATTTACCGGAGGCTGGACACTAAGAAATATTGCCCTAGGGAACCATGGGTCTCCCTGCAAATATGGCAGGACTGTTATCACTGTTTATTTTTGATATTGCAAGTCTCCAGAGAATTTGAGGTAGGAGGCTGGAGGAGGCCTAAATTAAATTGTATGCCCAAGGACTTGACAAAGCATCTATTGCTTCTGCCCAAGGGTGAGGTAGATGTGTAATAAACCTCCGCAGCTTGGTAAGGCTTGCTGTAGCAAAAGGATACAGTTCAGGAAAGGTCCACTGGCCCACAATCCAACTGAATAACTATGGTTGTAAGGACCATTTGTTGGGATCCAGAAATCCTTGGGATAGGTGATCGACGTCTGTGTTTAAGTGGGCTGGAAGATAGACTACTCTTAGATCCTTCAGATTCCCCTCTGGAACCCAAATGATGATGGGTTCCACTTCCCTTAGTAAGGAACTGTTGTTGGTTCTGCCTTGGTGATGTATGTATGACATTGCAGCTCTGTTGTCTATCTGAATCAGAACTGATTTGTCCTTCATCTGAGAGAGCAAATGCTGTCGATGCAAGATAAGCCGTTTGGATTTCCAGGATATTTGCGATGATGTCTGCTGCATTGAACGCCCATCTCTCTTGAACCAACATCTGGTTGCAATGTGCCTCCTAGCCTATTGCATTGGCGTCTGTGGTAACTGTGGTCCAGAAGACATGCCTTAATAGACGTGGATTTACAGGCATCTCCTTCTTTGTCCACTAGTGCAGACCCCTGTGCATCAAACTTGTTTGCTATATGGACTGGGATAGACGGTTTGCTCCATTGCTTCAGGAATTCTAGCTAAAAGGTGTCTGAGGTATCCATGTGTCCATGGGACCATCTGGATACAAAAAGACAAAAATCCCTATTAAGTTGAGTTAGTTCTAGGCTGTTATGTAGGACCATGTCCTCACTCACCTTACTTTCTGAATGATCGCCCACACTCTCTGAGATAGCAGGGACACCGTCTCTTTTGCGGCTTGAATAAGGGACCTAAACTGGAGAAAAGATGACTCGTTTGATGATTTACCATACAACCGTATTTTGATAGTGCAGGCCACAGCATCCACCTGTTCCACTAGGTGGGCTGGATCTTTTGATAAAAGGAGGATATCGTCTGGCTAGTGATAAAAACTGAGACCCATAAAGAAGGGGTCTCATAAAGAAGCTTGGATAGTGATCCAAGCCCTCGGGAGGGCTCTGAGGGAAGAGCAGGGTCTGAAGGGGAGACTCTGGAATTGTAGATGGGCCTGGTTGACTGAAAATCTCAGATACTTCTGTTGTAGTATGGTTGTGGTATGGGTGCATGCAAGTAAGCATCCCTGAATCCCTGGGTACGTCTAATTCTGCTGTTCTGGGGAATCAAGTCTGACTTTCCTACTGTGACGTGGGAAATGGCTTTCTGTAAGCTTTCTGCAAAGAGTGATTTACCATCAAAAAAAGGGTATTTATACTAATTTTGTTTTGACACGGTGTCAGCTGCCCGTAGTTCTGACCACAATACCCATTTGGCTATTACAAGTAGTGACGTTGATCTTGCGAAGTAACGAGTTGTATCCATCGCCGTATCACCAGTAAAGTTTGCTAAGAGCCATAATTATTCGAAAGCCTTGACTAGGAAGATTTTGATGAGTCACTGTTTCCATGTTTTCGGTTCATGCCCACAGGGCTTTGGATACAGATAAGGCAATTGCTGACTTCCAGATGTTTAACCGCCATTTGGTAAGCTCCTTTAAGTTGGGGTCTATTCATCTGTCTAAAGGATCCTCAATTGAGGCTGAATTATCGATTGGTGAGATGAAATTCTTTGTTAAACGAACCACTGCCATGTCTACCTCCGGCGGACCGTCTGGCATTGCAGAATCTTGTTCCGACCGTGGATAAAGTTTTCCTAGGCAAATGAAAGGAAAAACATTATTTTTTAATTTTTTTTTCTTTCCTCTTCAACAATGACTCTGATATTATTCCTCAGAGTAAGCCTATGTTTCCACTCTTGCGACCTGAAAGTCGTGCGATTTTGCCACAACTTGAAACAATGCCTGTGTATTCTTGAGGTCTATGGCCCTCAAGTCGCATCAAAGTGGGACCAAAGTAGTGCAGGGACTACTTGAAATCACACAGATAAACGATACTCATTGGAATCATGGGGTATGACTTGTCATGCGATTTTGCAGTCCCGAGTCGCATGACAAGTCGCACTAGTGTAAACCGAGCCAAAAGAAGGAAACCTGCTTCTTTAGAAATGAGAAGTACATCTTTTGACTACTCAGATGTAATGTCGGTTTTCTCCCAGCCAATAGCTGGCTTTACAGCCTGAACATAGGGCTAAACTAGGAAAAGGTTGAAGTCTGAGGGCCGATCTCTTCTGAGGTATCCTCAGATGGTCCCCCATCATCCAGATGTCTAGGAGAGATACTTGCTGCATGGTGAGAGGATTCGCTCGAGGATGGGCCAGGAAGAGTTAACTTCTCCGGAGGAGATTGAGCTAATAGCTACAATGGAACTGCTGTTGTTCATTCCGCTATGTATCCCCTGCCCATCTTTTGAGTAGGACAGCTTACCTGTTGACCCTCTGACTCTCTGTCTGCTGCATAGGCTCTAAAACAGCTTTTGCAGATCAATTGGCTGGTAATGTGATGACTCTGCATGCTCAGCATTTAGGGATTTGAGACCTATGTACCAGCATAAGTGCTCTTTTTTTTCCTTTTTTTTTTTAACTCACCTGGACGATGGTCCCTACCTTAAATGTTGGAGATGTCTTGTTCGGGTGGCGTACTGCTTATTTTAGGCAACAGAGAGAAAAAGCAGCTAGAGAAATATAAATGAGTTAGCAACTGGTATTTCAGCTGGATCAAGGAAACAGTATTCCTGAGTAAAGAAAAAGAAATAAATTACATTTACCATTGGCAAAAAATAGGGTCCCCTCCAGGAGCTCCCCTCATAGGCAACCTCCTCAGATGACAACAGGCTGCCATGCTGAAAGCCCCCAGCAATAAACAATGGAGAGGGGAGGGACATCTATGGAAGACACAACCCTCTAAAACATGATTTTGACAAACAAGGGCAAAAAATGTAAAATTTCCCCTATTCAAGATGGCCACCATAACCTCAGGCCAGACCATGCATGTGCGGCCGGCGGCACTAGGACCTGCCCGACTCAGCCCGGCCCACTGAGCTGGCTCCTGACGTCTGCGCATGCGCAGAGCAGGCAGGAAGATGCTGAGGGATTCAGAAAATCCGGTGCGAGGTGCGCGCCGCCCACTATAGTGACCAGGAATGAAGGTACAATATCACAAGGAGGGGAAGGTGGTGGGGGAGGAAGAAAGTAAAAAAGAGAGAGAGAGGAACGCAAAGAAAGGAAAGCGAGAGAGAGAGAATGGATGACAGCAAGGTGAAATGGAAGGCTAAGGATAATTGAAAAATAGATATAGCTGCTTTCTCTGCTGCAGGCTTGAGCATATGCCAGTGTATATAAATGCAGATAGGAGGTCTTAGTTAAAGCGATTCCGGCCTAAAAAAAAAAAAATTAAAAGTCAGCAGGTACAAACACTGTAGCTGTTCATTTTAAGTAAGTACTTACCTGTCCTGGGTGCCCACGATGTCGGCTGTCTGAGGCCGACCCGTCCCTCGGCTCTCGGGTCCCAGCACCGCCATCCTAGGTAAGGGAAACAGGCAGCGGAGCCTTGCGGCTTCACTGCTAGTTTCCTACTGCGCACGCGCGAGCGCCGCGGCGCTCTGTGAATGGCCCCGTGGTGTTCTGGGAACACACACAGTTCCCAGAAGACAACGGGGCCGCTCACCGAGGAGCAGAAGACGCCGCGGAAAAGGAAGAGGCAGATTAGGAAGACTGCCTAGCAACAAGGGTTTAGGTAAGTTTAAAAAAAAAATTTTCCAAATGTTTTTTTTTAATTTTTTTTTGATTTTTGGTGTATTTTTTTTTTCAGGGTGGCCCTCCACTTTAAGAGACAACTGCTGTCCCAAAAGACCCACAGAAGGGACTCCCTATCTTATCAGCGCATTTAGCTGCCCAAGAATAGGGACTGCACCTGGGAGAGGCTTGAACCCAGCTGGAAGCTGCCAACTGCAGAGATAAGGGACGTTCGACCACCATTCGCTGACCATGAGGTATGCGGAAAAAAAAGGAGAATGCTGGGAGTGCACTAATCCTTTTCTTTTATAATATTCACTGGTCCTGAGGGAGGAGCCAAGGCGGAACTTGTCACAGGTATGCTGCCATGGATAGGCACCAAGAAAGATATTTTTCTAATGGATTTAATTACATGTCCTGGATCATGCCAGAGAAGTTATGAACTTTAATGTTTTAAAGGCTGAGTTCACCTTTTCAGGCAGAACTTCACTTTTTATAATAAATAGAAGCCTTTTCTAATGTCTTCTGCCCAAGCCATCCCAATGTGCTTATCTCACATTTACCTAGTCCATGGCAGCCTTCAGTCTGCACCTTCTGTTAAAAATGTCAAAAAATGCATCTGAACCTCGACTTCCTGTAGCATCATGTGACCATCCAGGAAACCTCATACCTCATCATGTATGCCTGACTGCATCATAGAATAGGGCATGTTTTATCTCTCTGAACCTAACCCCAGTAATTTCTGCACCACCTTTTTTATTTCCTCCCACTTTTCTACTTCTTCCTTTAAGGTGGTTATGCACAGTACAATCTGAGTGTACAATCTCCTTTTGATCTACAATCAACTATGTAGTGCAAGCGCCTGTCTGATTTGATACGATTTGAATCGATTTTTCAGGTGGGTCCTCCAATTACAAAGTTTTGGTCAATCTAAAGGAAATTGTACAGAGATTGTACAATTAGATTGCCTAGTGTTTAATCACGTGCCGACCGGCTCACGCCGATATACATTGGCAAAGTGGCACGGGTGCGCAAAACAACATACCCGTACGTTGCTGCGGCATCCGCGGCTAGCAGGCGCGCGCCGCGGGAGCGTGCCCACAGGTTCCACAGACTCGATGTCCGCCGGTGGCCCGCGATTGTGGCATGGAGAGGCAGAACAGGGAGATGCCTATGTAAACCAGGCATTTCCCTGTTCTGCCTAGCAACATGACAGGGATCTACCGCTCCCAGTGATTAACCCCTTGATCGCCCCGCTAGTGTTTAACCCCTTCCCTGCCAGTGACATTTACACAGTAATCAGTGCATTTTTATAGTACTGATCACTGCATAAATGCCAATGGTCCCAAAAAAGTGTCCAAAGTGTCCAATCTGTCCGTCGCAATGTCACAGTCACGATAAAAATTGCAGCCGTTACTAATAAAAAAAAAAATTGTTAATAAAAATGCCATAAATCTATCCCCTATATTGTAGACGCGATAACTTTTGCGCAAACCTATCAATTATTGCAATTTTTTACCAAAAATATCTAGAAGAATACATATTGGCCTAAATTGTGGAAGAAAATTTTTTTATATATATATTTTTGGGGGATATTTATTATAGCAAAAGTAAAAAATATTGCTTTTTTTTTTTTCAAAATTGTCGCTTTTTTTTTTTATAGCGCAAAAAATAAAAACCGCAGAGGGGATCAAATACCACCAAAAGAAAGCTCTATCTGTGGGTAAAAAAGGATGTCAATTTTGTTTGGGTACAGCGTCGCACAACCGCGCAATTGTCAGTTCGCAGTTCGCAAAAAAGGGCTTGGCCAGGAAGGGGGTAAATCCACGTACATGGGAAGGAGATACTCAGCTGTCATTGTTCTCGTAATCCAGCTCAGGAAGGGAGAGGTTGTAAACACACCAATTATACTTCCAGGCACCATTAGCACCTAGCGTGGTGGAAGTGCACTTTTTTGTGCATTTTTCTCACGATTTGATTTCAATGGGCTGCCCTACGACTCGAGCAACAAAGGCAGCAAAGTAGCTCATGCGGCATTTTGTCATGTTTCGGTTTGCACATTTTTTACTGTGCATTTTGCCACTAATTTTTGTATGCAGCAAAATGCACACTTACTTCCATGTTTAGGGTGCACCAAAAGCGTGACTTGTTCATTTAAGGTGTATAAATGTGGCCATATACTATACAATCTGGCTGTATAGATGGACAACACAGTGGCTAAGTGGTTAGCACTTCTGCCTAGTAGCACTAACGTCATCAGTTCAAATCCCAACCATGACTCTACCTGCCTGGAATATGTATGTTGTCCCTATGCTTGTGTGGGTTTCCTCCCACACCCCCAAACACATGCTGGTTGGTTAATTGGCTTCTGTCTAAACTGTCCCTAGTATGAATGCAAGATTGTAAGCCCCTTGAGGGTAGGGACTGATGTGAATATACAAAATATATATGTAAAAGTCTGCATAAATTAGCAGTGCTATATAAGTACCTCTAATGCATGAATTGTATGGTCTCTTAGATTGTAAGCTCTGTTTCCACTTGTATCGATTGTAATGTCTGCCTTCATTTTGTTAAGCACTGTGCAAATTGTTGGCGCTATATAAATCCTGTATAATAATATTAATAGTGATCTCCTTTTGATTTACCAAAAACTATATAATAAAAGGACGCACCTATATATCCATTCAGGCATGCCCTTGCACTTCATAGCAGATGGTAGATCTACAAGACCTGTACAATCGGTTTCTATAGTGTACAGTGAGTTTTACAAAAACACATCCTGTTTTCCATATTACAACTCTGCTTCACCATTTAGGTTGTTATGTGATCTCTCAGCTCCTGCACACTCTGCCAAATTAATGATCTATACAAGAAGAAGGTAAAGTGCAAAATGATGCATTAATAGAGGAAAACACTGGCTTTGTATTGAGGGAGAATGGTGCTTACTCACATTATCTACATTGGAGAAGCATGGAACTACAGAGGTGGGCAGGGGCAACCTCCTGGAGGGGGAAGGCAGGTGTAGGGTGTACTTTAATGAGGTCTGCTGCTGAAGTACTTCCACACTCTACAACAGTTTTCACATCCTGCAGGACATATTCCAGGAAATCATGGAGGAGTTTGCTATAGAAGAAACTGGAGGCTGATGTGAGGCCTGCCCCGAAACACAGCTTTTTCTTTTCTGCAACAAAGATACATTAGTTGTATATTGGTACATAGGGTAGCTGGAATTTAGAGAAAAATAAAAAGGTGAACTTAGCCTTTAACCACTAGATTTACAATAGGCTCTTTATGGCTCCAGGCGCACTAGCATTTTTGATCCAAAAAACTCTACAAATTTTTTTTTTTATGCTCCTTGCGCTGAAGCTCAAAAAACGCTAATAGACTAATTTAGTGTGCATGGACACATAGGATAACACTATTTAGCTTCTAGGAGCAGAAGAAAATGCTAATAACAGCTAGGAGCTTAAAAAACACTAGTGTGCACAGAGCCTAAAGTCTGTTACACACAGGCCAAATTTTGGGAGACATCGGCAGTTTTTTTTTTAACTGGCTGACATTTGGCCCGTGTGTATGTCGGTCTGTCCGACAGAAGCCGGCCATGCATGCTGGAAAACCAGAAGCCGACCGACTCCCGATCAGCACTCTAAGCCACTCTCAGATTTAGCTAACCCCCTGCATTGCTCAATCTTATGATTTGGTAGCTGAATAATTTACTTTTGGGGGGGAAAAATGAAGGCTGATAGATTGTTCCATCTAATTCTTCGTCTTTTTACTCAGTTTGGGGTTCTTTGGACCTCATTATTGTCACACTACCAGTATATATTTCATTCCAACTTACAATTCTTAGTTAAAGAAGACAGTACAAGACCTAATAAAGCATTACATTTTGTTACACACATTGCCCCACAGATTAGCATTGTCATGTAATTTTATCTAGGGTTTCAACTGTCAGTATGCTCTTAGATCAGTTCTTTAATTGTGTTAAACCCAATAATTGGAGTGTCAGAGCAACTTGCATGGGTACAATGATTGTTACCATGTTTCCACTACAATTTTCAATGTTTAGAGCCAAATCCACCCATGCAACTCTATAAACCTCTGTTGGTTTGTTTCCCCCACCTGGCAGCCATAATGATTACTTGGGAACCTGTGTCAATGAGTAGCTTTGTGGGTACCCCCCCCCCAATAAAAAAATGAGTAGACATTTTCTCCCTATCAGTTTGACTACCTTTTAGGGTTCCACATTTTATAGAAACTCTTTATCAAAGCTGGTCACTAGTCTTTCTGTTCCTGGGACCACTACTCGTTTCCCGACAGCTTCCCTGTGACTGCCAGTCTCCAGCTCCCTGTTCTGCCATCCCAACACTCTCTGGAGTTCTGGACTGTGGAGAGGGTGGGAGTGGCTGGCTCTGGCTCTCGGAGAAAAACAACAAGAAAGGCGCCTCTTAGTAAACTGTACATTTAATAGCGTATTGGTATTAAAATCACTCACATTTCAAACTTAAATAGTCCGGCGTAGAGAACTCAGTATAGGCATACGGGATAGCGTCCTCCTCTGTCCCACAGTCTTTTTCTCTCTTGCTGACGGCTGGTCTGTGTGGCATAGACTTCCGGGAACAGTGATTGTCCAGAACGAGGCTTGGCCACCGCCGAGCAGTTGATTGAGAGGCAGGGACACTGGAACGCACATCCGAAGTATGTGCTGTACTGCCGTAAGGCGACGCGTTTCGGAGCATGCGCACTCGGGCGCGCTCCTTTCTCAAGCTAGGGATAATACAAAGAACTCAAATGGTGGTCTTGTGTGCTTCACAGACAAGGGCTATAAAATGCTAATCTTAGGAAAAATATTCAGAACTGGATTGGGACAAGTTGGATACAGCAGTCTCGCCTGAACAATCCATTCAATTTGTATCACTTAAGACAGACTCTTGTACTACATAGCTGAAGGGAGACCTAAAGGTGATTGCACAATCAGATTGAATAGGAAGTGGGTGGAAGGTAGTATTGTAATGAGGGCGGTGTGGTCCAGAGTGGACCACACCGCCCTCATTACAATACTACCTTCCACCCACTTCCTATTCAATCTGATTGTGCAATCACCTTTAGGTCTCCCTTCAGCTATGTAGTACAAGAGTCTGTCTTAAGTGATACAAATTGAATGGATTGTTCAGGCGAGACTGCTGTATCCAACTTGTCCCAATCCAGTTCTGAATATTTTTCCTAAGATTAGCATTTTATAGCCCTTGTCTGTGAAGCACACAAGACCACCATTTGAGTTCTTTGTATTATCCCTAGCTTGAGAAAGGAGCGCGCCCGAGTGCGCATGCTCCGAAACGCGTCGCCTTACGGCAGTACAGCACATACTTCGGATGTGCGTTCCAGTGTCCCTGCCTCTCAATCAACTGCTCGGCGGTGGCCAAGCCTCGTTCTGGACAATCACTGTTCCCGGAAGTCTATGCCACACAGACCAGCCGTCAGCAAGAGAGAAAAAGACTGTGGGACAGAGGAGGACGCTATCCCGTATGCCTATACTGAGTTCTCTACGCCGGACTATTTAAGTTTGAAATGTGAGTGATTTTAATACCAATACGCTATTAAATGTACAGTTTACTAAGAGGCGCCTTTCTTGTTGTTTTTCTTTTTGTATATTTGGAGCGGCTTCACCTCCCATCTAAAGGCTGCCCAGCACATAGACTGCTTTCATCTCACGGAGAGTGCATTGCTCTAAAGGACATATCTTCAGCAACATTTAATATATCACAAACCAAGTAACCTGCGCTATTTTGCCTTTTCTTCTGGCTCTCTGAGAGGCTGTGCCAGTCCAGGCTTCTAGCCGGATGCCAACCATACAGTCCGGATCTTTTCAGAGCCTGGACTGGCTCTGTGACATCAGCCTCTCAGTGATCTGCAGGGAGCCTGAGCCAGCCCACTGTCAGCTGAAAACAGGCCACAGGAGTGCAGAACAAACTGAACTCCTGTGACTGATAGAAGTATAGCCAAAATAGCATTAATAATAGGACATTTACCTGTCCAGGGATTCAGTGCAGTGCTCACCCAAGCCGGCTCTTTGGCTGTCTTCAGGTTCAGGCGCTGGCATGTTAAGTTTGGGAAGCCAGCTGTGAATCTGCAAAAATTCACTTAAACTTACTACAGGTGGTTGCCAGTAGCGATGGGCTTGGGCGTGTTCGGATCCAACCCGCCAGGAAGCCGGCACTGCCTACCGCCAATCATAGGCAGCATATGTATGTATGTGCAGCTGCGGGTCAGGAAATGCCTCACTGCCTATGATTGACGGTGTGCAGTGATGGCTTTCTGGCGGGTATAATCCAAACACGCCCGAGCCCATCATTAGTTGCCAGTTATTACCTTGTAAAATTGTGAACTATTAACTTAAGTTCAATCTGTGAAGCAAACCCTAACAAATATACTAGAAACCTTGCTGGTGTTTTTTGTACACAATTAGACCCCTTTCACAGTGGGGCAGTTTTCAGGTGCTGTAGCGTTGGAAATAGCCTCTGCTAAGCGCCTGAAAACCGATTCCCATTCATTCCAGTGTGACTTTTCACACTGGGGTGGTGCGCTTTTGGGATGTTCCGAAAAGTCCTGAAAGCAGCATCTTTGGGGCGGGTTGGGAGCACTGTATTTAGCGCTCCCAAAATTCTCTGCCCATTGGAATGAATGGGCAGCGCTTTCAAAGCACCTGAAAAGGGATTTGAAAGCGCTGCAAAACTGGAGTTTTTAACCCTTTTTTGGGGTTAAAACCACCCCACTAGCAGCCAAAAAGCGCCACAGCAAATAAGCAAAAAATATGGGGATTTGGTCACACCATATGGACATATAGTGCTTAAGCCCACTTGAGCACCCCAGCCCCTCGCCATTACCTCTTATTAGTGTCCACCTGTGTTATAAGGAGGAGTCCTTTAGTTCTCCCACAAAGAGGCGTGTATTTCTCCCATGATTGAGAAGCAGGATCTTTCATTCTATAAATAGTGTAGGACCCACTGATTATGGGGTACTTTGACGCAGTAGTGGGCTTAAGCACTATATGTCCATATGGTGTGACCAAATCCCCATATTTTTTGCTTATTTGCTGAATATGTTCAGTTGTTTTAAATAGCCTTGCAGGATTTAAATGTCATTTTCGTTGTGTGCGCTGTAATCTGATTTTCTGTTTATATGGTCTTATAGCTGCACCATCTTTAATGTAATGCATTTTAGGGACCCCCCCCCACACCAAGTCTGGTTTTGTAGGTATGACAGATGGGCACGGAAGCTGGCTATATAATGATCAAAATTTCGATCAGTATGTGGCCCTCATCATTTGACAGAAGTCGATCATTTGATTGACTCCTGATGAGAGACATGTTGGTAAATTTGATCAATCAGTGGCTGCAACCAGTCTGCTGCAGCTGCAGATCAGTGTATTCTGACAGCGGTGGGTGTCGCTGTCAGAATACATTGTCCCAGGAGGGAATTTGACCATCTACCTTGTTTTGTGTATTGCAAGCCTTACGTTGGTTCAAGCTGGACTTTACAACTATGCAAAATATGCATACCTGAAATTCAGCTTTAACACCTTTTATTGAACTACAGGTTTGCTTTAAACACTTTTCAGCTCAGTGCTGTCACACTTTGAAACACAATTGTGTGGTCATACAACACTGTAATTTTTATTATTTTTTTGAGACAGATAGAGCTTTCTTTTGGTGGTATTTAATCACCACTGGGTTTTTATTTTTTGCTAAACAACCGAAAAAAGACTGAAAAGTTTGAAAAAAAAAAACTTTTCTTTGTTTCTGTTATAAAATTTTGCAAATAAGTAATTTTTCTTCTTCACTGATATGCACTGATGAGGCTGCACTGCTAGGCTGCACTGGTGGGCATTAATAGGTTGCGCTGATGGGCACCGATGAGGCTGTACTGATGGGCACTGATGATGCTGCACTGGTGGGCACCAATGAGGCTGCACTGATGAGCAATCATAGGCTGTGCTGATGAGGCTGCACTGATGGGCACTGATAGGCTGCACTGATGGGCACTGATAGGCTGCATTGATGGGCACTGATAGGCTGCACTGGTGGGCATTGATGAGGCTGCACCGATGGGCACTGATGCGGTGGCACTGATATGCTGCACTAATGAACACTGATTGGCACTGATGGGGCTACACTGAACAGTGTAAATGTCCCCTGTCACAGGAGCACCGGTTATCAGCTTTCCTTTCCTCAGACAGTGACAACGCTGAAGAAAGGAAATGCCGATAACTGGCATTTGTTTACATGTGATGAGCTGTGATTGGACACAGCTGAACACATAGTAAAAGCCCTTTACCTCGATCTGTGATCAGCTATCACAGAATGTGCCCGGTGTGCTCCCTGAGAAACTGGACTTCCTCACTATAGCCATCATTCGGCTATAGCGCAGTCGGCAAGTGGTTAAAGGGACAATGCAGGGCAATGTGACAGTGATTTTACAAGGGGCACCACTTACCTCATGTACTCCCCTTGCCTAGCAATTGACAGCTAGGTTGGGGCACTCTCACAGGGGAGCAGGTAACATATTCCCCCATGCCTGGAAGTTTGGGGAATTCTTGCTGGCTGTGGAGGAGCAAGGAGGTGTAAGAGAGCAGAGCTAAGGTAAGGTGAGTATAAAGGGGGGGGGGGGGGGTGAAGAAATAACCTTTGCAGAGTCTCTGGCATTTTGTCCTATGTGGGCAAAGCAACATTGACACTTAAAGCGGTGTTAAACTCAAAAATAAACATTTAATATATTGCAGTTTACCAAGTTTTAAATGGGATGGCTGCATTTATTTATTTTTTTTTAGTCCCCTTTTTTTCGCCAGTAAGTTTTTTTGTTTTTCAACAGAACAAGCTGTCCTGCAGATGTAGCAATTACAGGGTTGAGAAAAACCATTTAACACTAAGGCCGGCCATAGATGGAACAAATTTCTTTCCTGCAACCCAAAATCGCTCAATTCCCCCATCAACACAGTCAGTGTTGATGGGGGAATCCCTCCCGTAGAGCCATTGTGATCTCCCAGCGGAGAAAGCCATGCCCACCGGGTGAAAACAGTGATTACTGCTAGCAGCTAAAATAGCCTTTAACAATAATCGCATCGATCAACTTGGGTACATTCAGCCTGCCCATGAATGGTTCGAATCTCAGCCAGTTCCTACTGATCCGGATGAAAATTGAATCATCTATGGCCAGCTTTACAGGTATAATTACAATGATCAGCTTTTATTTATGTAAAACCTTTATTCCAAACGGGACAAAACTGTTGCTGTAAGTGATTATAAAATGTCAGCTGGAGTTTGGCTTCAATTTGTTAGTGGGGGCATTCTAATACAGGAGGTGTGTTACTGGCCAGATCACTAGGTGAAAACAGAGGGGAAAAGGCAAAAAAAAAAAAAAAAACTGATGCAGCCACTACATCCAATGATTGGTAAGCTACAGTATATTTCATTTTTGTTTTTTTCTTTAATATTGCTTTAACAAAAATGAACACTTTGAAAATTTAGTAGTGACGTGTTTTGAGAAAATGTACATGTTAAGGATTAATATTCTCTCACTATGCTGCATTTAATCCAATTTCAGAATAGGCCCCTTGAAGATGTCAGAGACAGATGCAGGCAGTAAATTTTCTCCCCTTATGGCCGCCCCTCCCTTCATTATCTCCCATGTGTCTAGTGTACAAAGCGAAGGACTCGTCTAGTCTCCTCCCTTCATTGATGGTTACACAGTGCAGCACAGCCAGGCTAAAGAGGAGGGAGGAGAAGTAATGTGCTGGGCGCTTCAGCTCTCTTGTGGTGTCCCGGAAGCCTGTGTGTGTAATTGTTGATCATGTGGAAGTTCCGGTAACAGGCGCCACTCAGGAAATCCCAAGAGTGTCAGGAAACTCCACATGATCAGGGGTCATACACTGAGCCTTTCAGAACATAAGCAACATACAGTGAGACCCAGGGAGCATGACTGTTCCTTGTTCAGCCGCAGTGCAGTCATCTCTGGAGGGGGTTAATGGCTGCACCAGGTGATGGTAATCATGTATTTTCTTTACAATGGATGCAGCTGAACTGGGAATCTCCAACTAGGTAGAACTATTAGTCCAAGCGAGGGGATGCAGAGACTTATGGTTCCATTGCATGGTGAATTTTCCTATGCTATGCCTAGTGTAAATAATATTGATGACTGTAAGCAGCCAATATTATAAATTAATTATTATTAAAATAATTATTTATTATTCATATTATAAATGGCAGAGTAGTACATTTTGTGTTCATCATACAAACACAATAGTCTATTGGACTAGTGTAGAATAACTATACCTGATTGGAGGGAGCATATTAGATACTTGCAGCTCTACAGCTTGTGGTAAGGCATTGGGTCTCAGAAAATGGTTTTGCTTTGCAAACCAAGTGTAGTAGTGTATTCAGATCATGTTGTTCTTAGACCATAGTCTGATTCATCCACAGTTACACAAATACTGTAAATAGAATTAAAGATTTGAAATAGCATGCTAATGGTTGGACAAATGTGAAAGGAACAGTGGCTGTTGGGCTAAATAGCCTTGTACTTTGCTATCTACAAAAAGGTGTACAGGTTCCGGTATAGTGTATTTAACATTCTGTTCACGATTGCACCATAACGCTAACTTGGCAATTTGCATGTATTTATTTATATTAAGCCACAGTTGGAAACATCATGTAACAAAATGAGTTTACAAATTCTAAAATGTAAGGCAAAATAAACGCACAAGTGTGCGTCCTTAACAAGTGAAGTGAACACCTGGCATTTCCAAGAGACATTTATAGTACTTTATACATGGGAGGTGGATTCAGAAGTGTATAGACAGGAGTTGGGTTGATGTAGAGGTGTATACAAAGTATCTAGCTGGATATAGAGGTGTATACACTGGAGCTGGATGTAGAGGTTTATACACAGGAGGCAGCTGGATGTTGAAACATTTACACAGGAGGTAGCTGGATGTAGAGATGTATACACAGGAGGTAGCTGGATGTAGAGACGTATACACAGGAGGTAGCTGGATGTAGAGGTTTATACACAGGAGGTAGCTGGATGTAGAGACGTATACACAGGAGGTAGCTGGATGTAGGGGTTTATACACAGGAGGTAGCTGGATGTAGAGACGTATACACAGAAGGTAGCTGGATGTAGAGATGTATACACAGGAGGTAGCTGGATGTAGAGACGTATACACAGGAGGTAGCTGGATGTAGAGACATATACACAGGAGGTAGCTGGATGTAGAGACGTTTACACAGGAGGTAGCTGGATGTAGAGACGTATGCACAGGAGTTAGCTGGCTGTAGAGACGTATACACAGGAGGTAGCTGGATGTAGAGATGTATACACAGGAGTTAGCTGGCTGTAGAGACGTATACACAGGAGGTAGCTGGATGTAGAGACGTATACACAGGAGGTAGCTGGATGTAGAGACGTATACACAGGAGGTAGCTGGATGTAGAGACGTATACACAGGAGGTAGCTGGATGTAGAGACGTATAGACAGGAGGTAGCTGGATGTAGAGGCGTATACAGAGGAGGTAGCATGATGTAGAGGCGTATACAGAGGAGGTAGCATGATGTAGAGGCAGATACACAGGAGGTAGCTGGATTTAGAGGCATGTTACAGGAGGTAGCTGGATGTAGAGGCATGTACACAGGAGGTAGCTGGACGTAGAGACATGTACACAGGAGGTAGCTGGATGTAGAGACGTTTACACAGGAGGTAGCTGGATGTAGAGACGTATACACAGGAGTTAGCTGGCTGTAGAGACGTATACACAGGAGGTAGCTGGATGTAGAGACGTATACACAGGAGGTAGCTGGATGTAGAGACGTATACACAGGAGGTAGCTGGATGTAGAGACGTATACACAGGAGGTAGCTGGATGTAGAGGCGTATACAGAGGAGGTAGCATGATGTAGAGGCGTATACAGAGGAGGTAGCATGATGTAGAGGCAGATACACAGGAGGTAGCTGGATTTAGAGGCATGTTACAGGAGGTAGCTGGATGTAGAGGCATGTACACAGGAGGTAGCTGGACGTAGAGACATGTACACAGGAGGTAGCTGGGTGTAGAGACGTATACACAGGAGATAGCTAGCTGGGTGTAGAGACGTATATACAGGAGGTAGCTGGGTGTAGAGACGTATACACGGGAGGTAGCTGGATGTAGAGGTGTATACACAGGAGGTAGCTGGATGTAGAGACGTATACACTGGAGATAGCTGGATGTAGAGACGTATACACAGGAGGTTGCTGGATGTAGAGGTATGTAGTGCTTACCCTCAAAGGAGCCAGTGTTTTCTCAGGTCCCCTGTTCCCAGTGCCCATGACTCTCCAAGCAGCTCCATGCTCTCCGACACACCATGGCTGAAAGGTGGATATTTTTTGCAATAATGCACAAAATTCAACAATCAAAGAATGAGAAATGGTGATAAGCACTTCAACAAGCATGTGAAATGGTTTCAAAACAACATACGCACTTGGTAACATGCAAGCAGACCAGTGACTGACCCCTTATCTCTATACTATGGGCGGTCATGTCTAAGGGGTGATGCTAGGTCAATGGTCCAGCAATCACTGGAAAACCCTTCACTATTTGCTAGTGTGTTGGGGCCCAAATCCAGCATTGGAGCTATTAAGTTCCTTCAAACCCAGGTACAGGTGCCAGCATGGTGTCACCAGTAAGCAGAATTGTTTCTTTAACCATTTACTGACCGCCTAACGTACTTGTACTGCGGCAGGTCAGCTCTATTGCACAAAATCACATACCTGTATGTATGTATATATATATATATATATATATATATATATATATATATACTGGGTGGTGCATGCGCGCAGCCGGAGGTGCGATCACGCACTGATTGTACAGAGGGGGAGCCAATCAGCGGGTTCGGCAGACCCGATGTCCGCCGGCCACCTGCAATCAATCCCGAGAGAGGCAGAACGGCGTTCTGTCCATGTAAAAAAGGCAGATCGCTGCTCTGACAGGGGAGAAGATAGAGATCTTGTGTTCCCGCTAAGCAAACACCCCCTAGGGACACGTTTAACAATTTGATTGCCCCTGATAATAATCCTTTCCATGCCAGTGTCATTAGTACAGTAACAGTGCATATTGTTAGCACTGATCACTGTAAAAATGTAATTGGTCCCCAAAAAAGTGTCAAAAGTGTCAGTTAGGTACAGCTTCATACACTGTGTGTGTGTGCTCCACAGCATCCTCTCTGACACAGTCCCAAGTTCCAGAATAGTCCTCCCTTTTTATTCCCACAGACCTCTAGTAATGATGGGATATGTAGTCTCAGAGCCAACCTGCAATAGAGGTTCAATCTCCCTGGGGGACTTACCCACAAGTAATAGTTGCTCCCAGAAGTCCTTGTCCTTCCCAGAATCCACAGCAGCACAGTTTCCTCCTTCTTTGTATTATTTAGATGGTGGGCGTGGCTTTCCTCCAGCTCTCTCTGTGGCAGCATTGAGTCCTGCATATACAGTGATTCATCCAAATGGCTATTCCCAGGGTTGAAGAGACTCCATATGCAAGCATTGTTCATGATCTTCCCCAAAAAGGTCACTGCAGTTCAGCAGTGCAGACAAATCATTTAACCCTTCCTGTGTCACAGGTAAACAGCAGAGCTTCAAAACAGGTAATACATCTGTAACCACTAGCAAACCTGGATACAGGTGTATGTAGCTGGATGTAGAGATATATACACAGGAGGTACAGTAGCTGCATATAGAGATGTATACACAGGAGGTAACTGGATGTAGAGATGTATACACAGGAGGTGGCTGGATATAGAGATGTATACACAGGAGGTAGCTGGATGTAGAGATGTATACACAGGAGGTAGCTGAATATAGAGATGTATACACAGGTGGTAGTTAGATGTAGAGATGTATACACAGAAGGTAGCTGAATATAGAGATGTATACACAGGTGGTAGTTAGATGTAGAGATGTATACACAGGAGGTAGCTGAATATAGAGATGTATACACAGGTGGTAGTTAGATGTAGAGATGTATACACAGGAGGTAGCTGAATATAGAGATGTATACACAGGTGGTAGTTAGATGTAGAGATGTATACACAGGAGGTAGCTGAATATAGAGATGTATACACAGGTGGTAGTTAGATGTAGAGATGTATACACAGGAGGTAGCTGAATATAGAGATGTATACACAGGTGGTAGTTAGATGTAGAGATGTATACACTGGAGCTAGATTTTTAATCTACCGCTGATAGGTAAATTTAGTGGGTTATCTGTTCATACATAGTCAGATTTGCCTCTGTTCCAGCTTGGCTGAGTTGCATGTAGTTTCACACTGTGCCTGTGGGTGTCGTTGTCACCATGGGTCGTTGTTGCAAAGGCAACACGCTGGAGTGTATGAGTGCTCCTCTGTCCCGGAGATAACTTGGTGGAGGTGGTCCTCCGAGTTGCATTCTGGGAGAGGGTATTTATGGGACAGATGCCATGTTTTAGGGTTTGTTTCGTTCCACCTGCTGGCCCTCCTGGCCGACAGGTATGTGCTAGGAGTACTAGCTCGTGGTCCTCCGTCCGGGAGGCCCACGTAGCTGGGGCCTACCACAGTGGCAGAGGAATGGTCTTGGGCTGTCTGTCATAGAGGGAAGAAGCTGGACAACTGAGAAGATCCCAGGAGAGGACCCGTCATGGAAGGATCATGCAGAGTGCTGGTCTGGAGAGGGGCCTGGTGACCCAGTTGGAGGACTCATCCTAAAGTAACCCTACCGCATAGTACTGCCGGGTCGGCTTAAAGGTTCTAGTGCTGTGTTTGCTGTTCATCATAAACCATTACATCCTGTGGCAGAGGATCGTACAGGTTTTGTTCCAATCAAGTCTGTGGCAGAGACTTTTGTTCGTGCTACGTACTGGCTGCTAGGTTAGTGAGAGAAACCTATCCAGGAGGGCAAAGATTCAACTCTGAAGAGATAGTACATTCATCTACAAGTTCTAAATTCCTAATGCTACACCAAGAAAAGGTATTTGAACTTCCCTGCAACTCTCCTTCTACCTCTTTCCTGCTACTTCCTTCAATTTATGTTTATTAAAGCATTGGAAAAAATACTCAAGTGTCTGGTGCCTACATCGTATGGTGATAAACTCAACGGGACCCTAGACCCGATTCCAGCGAAATAGAGGTAGCGAAGGTGACGGTAACAGCCCACAATAAACCAGCAGCTCCACCGAGAGTTAGTGCTACAGAGATGTATACAATGTATACACAGGAGGTAGCTGGACGTAGAGATGTATACATAAGAGGTAGCTGGATGTAGAGATGTATACACAGGAGGTAGCTGGATATAGAGATGTATACACAGGAGGTAACTGGATGTAGAGATGTATACACAGGAGGTACAGTAGTTGCATATAGAGATGTATACACAGGAGGTAGCTGGATATAGAGATGTATACACAGGAGGTAGTTAGATGTAGAGGCCTATAGACAGGAGGTAACTGAATATTGAAGTGTGGACACATGGGAGATAGCTGGATATAGAGATGCATACACAGGGGGTAGCTAGATAGAGAGGTGGATACATGGGAAGTAGCTGGATGTAGAGGTGGATACATAGGAGGTAGCTGAATGTAGAGGTGGATACATGGGAAGTAGCTGGATGTAGAGGTGGATACATAGGAGGTAGCTGGATCTACAGGTGGATACATGGGAAGTAGCTGGATGTAGAGGTGGATACACAGAAGGTAGCTGGATGTAGAGGTAAATACACAGGGGGTAACTGGATGTAGAGGTGTATACACCGGAGGTAGCTGTATATAGAGATGTATACACAGGAGGTGCATGCAGAGGTACTGTATGCACAAGATGCAAAGGTGTATACACCGGTGGTGTAGTTTTTTTCCTTGCACATGTTTGGTTATTTTCAAAGTGAATAATTTACCACATTAACTAAGCTAAGTGAAAGTTTTCTTGTGAAGTGAACAGTAAGTCAACCTCTATAACACCTTATATAAAATTAAACCTTTACTGAGAGAAATACATGGGCTGCTACTGCTAACCTCCTTCTGAAAATGCCACCTGCCTGGCTGTCTCTGGCTTCAACTCCTAAACTGCATAGTTTCAGGTCAGAGACCCAGTACTGAAGCATGACAGCCAAGCAACTAGCATTGAGGTGAATGTAGAAGTGTATGTACAGGAGGTGAAGGCAGAGGTGTATACATGGGAGGTGAATGCAGAGGTGTATATACAGTAGGTGAAGGCAGAGGTGTATACATGGGAGGTGAATGCAGAGGTGTATGTACTGTAGGTGATTACACAGGTGTATTTACAGGAGGTAAAAGCAGAGGTGTATGTACAGGGGCGAGTCAAGTGGTGTATACATAGGAGGTGAATGCAGAGGTGTATATACAGTAGGTGAATACACAGGAGGTGAATGCAGAGGTGTATGTACAGGAGGTGAAGGCAGAGGTGTATACATGGGAGGTGAATGCAGAGGTGTATGTACTGTAGGTGAATGCAGAGGTGTATGTACTGTAGGTGAATGCAGAGGTGTATGTACAGGGGGTGAGTTAAGCGGTGTAGCCATGGGAGGTGATTGCAGAGGTGTATATACAGTAGGTGAATACACAGGTGTATTTACAGGAGGTGAATGCAGAGGTGTATGTACAGGAGGCGAATGCAGAGGTGTATACACGGGAGGTGGATGCAGAGGTGTATGTACAGTAGGTGAATGTAGAGGTGTATACACGGGAGGTGAATGCAGAGGTGTATACATGGGAGGTGAATGCAGAGGTGTATATACAGTAGGTGAATACACAGGTGTATGTACAGAAGGTCAATGCAGAGGTGTATACATGGCAGGTGAATGCAGAGGTGTATGTACAGGAGGTGAATGCAGAGGTGTATACATGGGAGGTGAATGCAGAGGTGTGTGTACAGGAGGTGAACGCAGAGCTGTATGTACAGGAGGTGAATGCAGAGCTGTATGTACAGGAGGTGAATGCAGAGGTGTGTGTACAGGAGGTGAATGCAGAGCTGTATGTACAGGAGGTGAACGCAGAGCTGTATGTACAGGAGGTGAATGCAGAGGTGTGTGTACAGGAGGTGAATGCAGAGCTGTATGTACAGGAGGTGAATGCAGAGCTGTATGTACAGGAGGTGAATGCAGAGCTGTATGTACAGGAGGTGAATGCAGAGCTGTATGTACAGGAGGTGAATGCAGAGGTGTATGTACAGGAGGTGAATGCAGAGTTGTATACATGGGAGGTGAATGCAGAGATGTATGTCCTGTAGGTGAATGCAGAGGTGTATGTACAGGAGGTGAATGCAGAGGTGTATGTACAGGAGGTGAATGCAGAGGTGTATACATGGGAGGTGAATGCAGAGATGTATGTACTGTAGGTGAATGCAGAGGTGTATGTACAGGGCTTGAATGAAGAGGTATATACACGGGAGGTGAATGCAGAGGTGTATGTACAGGAGGTGAATTCAGAGGTGTATTTAAGGAAGGTGAATACAGAGGTGTATGTACAGGAGGTGAATTCAGAGGTGTATTTACAGAAGGTGAATGCAGAGGTGCATGTGCAGGAGGTAAATGCAGAAGTGTATACACAGGATATGAATACAGAGTACCCAGAGACTGGCCTGCTGACTTCCATCATCCAATCATGTGCAAGCAATAATACTATTTTTTTTCCTTGCACATGATTGGGTATTATTTTCAAAGTTAATAATTTACCACATTAACTAAGCTCAGCGAAAGTTGTCTTACAAAGTGAACAGTAAGTCAACCTCTATAACAACTTATATAAAATTAAAATGAAACCTTTGGGCCCCTTTCACACTGGGGCGGTGGGGGCGTCGGCGGTACAACAGCACTATTTTTAGCGCTGCTGTACCGTCGTTCTTGCAGCGGTATTCGGCCGCTAGCAGTGCGGTTTTAACCCCCGCTGGCGGCCGAAAAAGGGTTAAAATCCCTCGTACAGCGCGGCTATAGCTACGGTATTGCCGCGGTATAGCCGCGCTGTCCCATTGATTTCAATGGGCAGGAGCGGTTTAGGAGTGGTGAATACACCGCTCCTTCACCGCTCCAAAGAAGCGGTTTGCAGGACTTTTTTCACCGTCCTGCCAGCGCACCGCTTCAGTGTGAAAGCCCTCGGGCTTTCACACTGAACAAACAGTGGAGGCTGTTTAGGGGCGGTTTGCAGGCGGTATTTCTAGCGCAATACCGCCTGCAAACCGCCTCAGTGTGAAAGGGGCCTTACTGAGAGAAATACATGGGCTGCTACTGCTGACCTCCTTCTGAGGCCACTTGCCTGGCTGTCTCTGGCTTCAACTCCTAAACCGCATATTTTTAGGTCAGGGACCCAGTACTGAAGCATTTCAGCCAAACAACTAGCATTTTCAAAGGCAGCCTCCATATTTCTGCAGTCGGTACAGGTTTTCTTTAATGAAAAATCTCATATATGAGGTAGGAACACTTCATACGTATTATGCCGTTTAAACGCCATATTTTTAAGAATAATAGCCAAAAAAAGAAAAAAATTAACCGCCGCCTTGCTAAATACACAGAAAATGCTCTAGGCTGGTGTAACGCCTTTGGTAATGAATTGGTTAAAAACAATCCCAGTTGTATTTTTGCTGCAGTGTGGTCCATTTTGCCCTTTGATAGTGAAACGACTGATACAGACCCGCACATGTAAGTAATGGCCACAGTCACTGCGAACGCTGTACATAGCCGGAACTGCTAAGATAAGGAGATGCCTCGTCAGCTGACTGCAGTAATTCAGCAGCACTGACAGGCGAAGTCAGAGATAAACTCTTCATAAGTGGGTTATTATTATATTACACTAAAAAGTGCAAAACGATAAGAAGGAGGCTAAAACGTCAATTACAGGAGGGTAAAGCTTCCATTTCCTTGTATGAATGAGGGAATTCTCCTGCAAAGTGCATCTCTGGCCACAGCCATTCCCCAGGCAGCATCTCCTGACACCACGCCTAAAGAATCCATCCTTGGAATGCTCGGCAGCACCACTCTTGATTTCCAATCACAGCCTCCACTGCGTTCTGGAATGAACCACACCGCACATCATCGACACAGGGAGAGGCTGTTGCCCGGACACCACCTATGGGGTGGTTTTGCATGCCAGAGCATCTTTGGTTCCTCCCCTGCAGCCCCCCTGTATATCTTGTGAGATGGCAGCGTCCGCTGAGTTACAAATTCCCCCTCCCACGTGCTGCCTGTGCTGTGTGTGCCTGGGTGTAGCAAGTGCATAGGCAGCATCCTTCCTTGTCCTGACTGATGCTGCTGCAGCATCACTGCACACTGCTGTTAGGACATCATGCCAAGCTCTACTCTGCAGTCATTGGACTCCTTCACAGGTGAGCCTCACAGCTGGACGCTCCTGACATTTTCTCTGCTTTTATGCCTTCCCCCTTGTTTTCTACTTTCTTTGCAGTATATATACCTGGACAAGCAATAAGGGTAATCTCTAAATCTGTCACCCTTCTTCGCATGCCTTAAGGCAATTCTTTGTTGAGGCTCCGTCTGCTTTTCCACACCCAGTAAGATATTTTTAGCCTGAATTCGGACCCCACCTCTTGCTGATTAATTGGACGCATAATGATCTGCTCTGAGAAAACAAAAGATTCCTCCCTTGTCGCTTAATTTTTCTAGATTTTGGCTGTGTATTGCAAAGAAACAAAGCCGTAGTTATATGAATATGGGAGATGTTGAGAAATTGGACTTTAAAAGTAATCAGTATATGTTCTAGCAAAATGAAAAAATATAATATGCAAAATATAACATTCTATCTATCTATCTATCTATCTATCTATCTATCTATCTATCTATCTATCTATCTATCTATCTATCTATCTATCTATCTATCTATCTATCTATCTATCTATCTAATCATCATTACGTATGTTTATTCTATAGCCTCTCCAATTAAAAGTGCATGCAATGGACTCTTGCACATATGCAATGTGTAGAATGTGTTGATTTCTGCCATCATATTGAAGTGCTGTGACATCTAAGCAGATCCCAGTACATTAGAGAAGCTGCTGAATTTGGCCTGTCTCTGAGCAGACATGCTTACAGAGCATGTTCTCCTTAATGCAGGCTGGAAGGATTCTAAAGGGAGTAGAAGATGATCTGGGCGTGCCATAGAAGACATGGAAGTAAGACTCGCTTATGTAGCAGTAGCAACGCTGTCTGGACCAAACGTCTGCTGACTATGAAATGAAGTTAGGCGTAGGCAGAGAGGGTGACTTTCAAGCAGCACAGCGCAGCCACTTGTACCTGCATGAGATACATACTAGCCACATGTCACATTATGTACGGTCTGTGGAATACTGGCTGTGCATTCAGCTGGCCTAAGTGAACAGCTGTTTAAAAGAGCTTGGAGAAAAAATGTTCAGATCTAAGCATCTGATCATTCATGTTTTCTACTGATTGTTTATCATACATAGAAGCATGGCATGAAATGCTAAATGATTAAAACAAGGATTTTTGAAAAAAAGTAGATGTTTGATGTTAGATGCACATTTGAAGCTTTTTTTTCTTGATAGTCTATCCTGAATTTACTATTGTGTTCATCGGTGAGTCCGACAAGAGTATTCTAATACAGTCTTTTAGAAAATTTTCATTGACTCTTTTAATGACGTATATTTGGGTTCAGTTTTGGTTAGAGAAACAAACCTAGGCCTGGACAGAATATTCAAAGATAATATACGTAGATAAATGTGGGGGTTCACTAGATGTATTGTATGTCAGCATGTCCTATGATGGCTTCCTCTAGATTAAGGCGGAGAATCGTGATGGCACAAAATTGTTAAAGCATGTTTTATGTCCTTGTGGCTGTGGACTGTGAGTTGGTGACTCATCAAATAGCTTGCTTTGCAGCACCAGTACAGTGTCTTTTGGTAGATGATTATGGTCCACAGTAACGTCGTCATGAGAACTTTCCAGAATGGCACCGCCTCATGTCTATGGAAATGAGTATGTACAAATGACGATGCTTCCAGAAGAGTCACACAAAATCAAGGGATGCTATTGGCCTGCGGTAGTGAGATATGTTATGACAAAACCATCTGAAGAGCAAAGCATGCTAGTAGGATGCTTCTTCGCTAAGTGAACATCTACTGGCAGGAAATTAAAGGGGTTTTGCTTGATTAAATAGACACATTCCTGGCCTGGTCTAACAGGCCGTTCGTTTATTAAAATTTTTCATTAAAGTCTTTGGTGACCTTCAAAGTGACCGGAAGATCTAAAGAACACACACTGTGAAGACGCCTAGTTTATTTAGAACCCAATATGGCTGCCATGGATGCTTAAGGATGGGCTGTGGAAGATGGCACCATGACTCTGCAACTTTGGCAGGCATAAAGACAAGTGGATAAGCTTTTGTCATTCTTTGGTAGGAACCAAAAAGGCAAAAGTAATTAGCAATTCACAGCTAATCATTCATTTTTAACATTAAAAGATATTTAAAACTGCTTTAGGCCATCTTAATTTTTATTCATTACATAGTGCCACTCCCTTTTCTTACAAGTCCAAGATGGCGTCAGGATTACTAAATAAAAAATAAATTCAGTTTGCAATTTTCTTTCCTTAACGTTTATTCTTCACAATGACATCCAACACATATTTGCATTTTAATGCAGTTTTAGCTATTTAAACCATTTCTCTTCATTTTACCTGTATCTGCCTGGGATTTGTAATAGGGGTGTTAAACCTTTGCACATTTAAACGCGTGCGATTATAAATGCAGAATGGGCCTATTTTAAGGAAATTGCTAGATGTTTTTTTATAGATGTGCATAAGTTTTTCAAAGTAAGTTCTCTGAATCTAGACAGAAGTGACACAATTTATGGGACAGTGACAGTTGGGCATATGTTGTTTTCTGTTTTGGTTGTGTTGGAAGTAGGGGTGTGATTTAAGGTAGTATGAAATACAAGTTGAAGGGTTGGTTTCCAAATAAATAGGCAAAGATGTGTGGGCTCTTATAAGAAAAAAGGAAATTGTTTCTTGTTCCATCAATGTACCCTATAATGATTATTTGAGGATGGGGTTGAAGAATCCCTTCTGTGGAATTGTTTAGTAATACACACACTCAAATGGTATTTATCATGTTTCTTTTTTTAGTATAGCAAACAATTTTATGTTTTTGTATGTTAATCTAAATCCCTTTTTATACAGCAGGTTTTTATGAGTCTTATAATTAGCACTTACTCAATAATACCCTTTATACCCAATAGCAGGCCTTTCTAATAATATAGGGCCCATAGATCTGCACTGATGCTTACAAAATGCAGTTATAGAAAAATCCACAGGTTTTTGTATTGTATTACAATTTCTATCTATGGTTACAGGATAGAAAAAATGTGACTAGTAATTTTAGGATGAGTAGTTTACAACTATTTCATTGGGTCCCTAAATCCTGACACACAAACACACACCAAAGTTCAAATTTTTTAAGAAGATTTGATCGTACCAATTTTTCAAGTTGACGTCAGGCTTGCTTACTAACACCTGATGATGTGTGGGAGACTAAACGCTTTATTATTAGACACTTGCACAAGGGCAGTTTTCATGGCCTTCTATGTGTTCCTTGATTCAATATGGCACTTGCTATGCCAGTTGCAGTGCTGCCAATGTATTTATATAGGTAATTTACTCAAAATAAATAAGTTTTATTACAATTGCCTAAACTTTACACCCTCTGTCAGTATGCGTATTGTTATGCAAAATCTTCCTTTAGATTAAATAGCTAAATAAAGCTTTCTTTTATATGTCATTATTGGAATTCCAGATATACTTCTTACACTAGAAATTGTTACTTGCCCACTTTATTTCAAAATCAAGCAGTTAATATAGCGAAAAAAAAAAAAAAAAAAACACATACATTATTGAATGTGGTGTGAGCAGCTGTCATACTGTTGGGCATAATCAAGTCAACTTAACTAATTGGCTCCACAAATAGGATGTTAAAATATTACTTTACAGCAGTATACACGTAACTATGGAATTTATTTATATTACATAGGCAACTGTTGAAATGACTCTATATTTTACACCTGAAGAAAAATTTTAAATTTATATATACAAATATGTAAAAAAAAACTCAGTTGTGGCTGTGGAGGTTTGCTAATAGTTTATTAAACTCTTTAAACATTGTGTTGCCAGAGTAATATGATATACGTGGCTAACAATATAGAGAGCACAAAACTGGCTCTTTAAATGAAGGAAATGTAAATGTATTTTGTATTGAAAATAAAAAAAAACAGGTCATCGATAAATTAGATGAGGTAGGAAGTGTCTTTTAAAACAGGCTGCATATTTTATTCACTTTTTCTATAATTTACAAAGAACTGTTTCTATACCTTTAATATAGGAGAATAATAGTGAGAAGAAGGGGAAAAAAATCACATACAACATTGCGTAGGGCGTCTAAGCTTAATGTCATTTACATTATCGATAGATGGCTTGTCCATGTCATTGACATCTTTACATCATATTTATGGTTTTCCGTAGCTTTCTGCTTTGCAAATTTGCTGACAACTGCTTGTATGTCTTAAGGGTACTGAAAATAGTTATCTGTTTTAAATTAGGGCGTTGATATTGGCAAATACAGTTTTATCAGTAGTACGTGCTTAATTATTTCTAAATGTACCGTAGATCTGAAGTGGGGGATCATCTCATTTTAGTACATTTTAAATGTTTCTTTCGATGGTTGCTTATAAATCTGTACCTTTTACAGCATATAAAATAGTTTTCTGTGTTTTAGTTAGCAACAGGTACCTCAATTCTCACCTGATTTAAAAGCAGGTAGATGTGTGCTGAGAAATTCTATGTGATCAATGATGATATATATTGGATGAGAAATATTTGCTTCTTGATAGGTGTAGCACAATGGAGATACATGCAGTAACTAGGGTGGGGCTCAATGCAGTCTTCATCTGTGTGTATGCTTCTGGCTGAGAAATGGACTCAAGCTTTTAAAGGGATAAACTAAATGGGTTAGTCTTGCAGCAGAAATTTAACCATTTGGTGGAGATCACTTTACCATTTTTAAATAAATATACTGTAAATGAATTGCCAACAAGTGGTTAAATCTCAATGGCATGAGATTAGAATTGTCTGTTTGGTTTAGTCCATATCCAACTACACATGAGATTTTATCTGCTTGTGAGATTGAATATAGCCTTTCGTTGACAAATTCTTTGTCACAAGACATTGACCTGAACTGTGGAAATTAGCAACAGAGGGTTAAATCTCAAGATTAGTAGCTAAAAACCTCTCAGGTGTAGTTGATCTCCTAGTGTTGCCATCTAGATTGACCTTTAGGCATGTAGTCAGTTATGATTCTTGCAGCATCATTCCAGCAATGCAGTGTAGAATTTTTGAGCGTTAAAAGATAAAATAATTTCTTGCATTCTACTATTACTTTCTTATTTAGCAAAAAAAAAAAAAAATGCGACAAGTGGCTTTCAATAAACATAATGCTAATTGTAATCCTGAGATATTGTTATTAAATAATCCAGGTAAAGTGAACATTGCTTTTAGTTATATATTAAGCATATTCATTATGTATTAGATGTAGCACATAAAACTTTAATTTTCAAATCTGCAGACTTTCCATTTTTTTATAGAAGGATTGCTGTGTTATTAGATGATCTTATTTAACAATTTTTGTATGAGATGTATTCTAGATCATTGCATTTAAATGCATTTCTTACTTTTGAAACATTTTTACTCAGTGAAAACTGCCTAGCTGCTGCTCTTTTCTTGCAGTAATGAAATAGATTTCCATTGCTTATAATATTGTTTTTACAGAAAAACACTTCTTTATTTTTTATGAATATATATGATTTATGAGACTTTGTCGTGATCTAAAGATTTCATGGTCATTATTATCTCTTTATTAATATTTTTAACAGAGTTCGTATAATTTTCAAACTGTTCATTGCACTCATTAAAAATGTTTGATACTTTAAAATCACAAATGTATGAATTAATTCGGTCTAAGGCATTTCTAGACAGATATTAGAGAACTTACCTACTTATTAATTTAATTTCTAGTTTCTTTCTTTGGATATTGAAGTTAAAACTACAGGGACTTAATTTAGCAACTGCATCACTAAATTGGTAGCTATATCAGTAATAAAATGTTCAGGGTGCTGTATAAAATAAGCCTATACAGTTGTATTATAGAAAATAATTACCAAAAACTTTTAAGTTAAGTAAATTAACTATCTTAACTTTTTCAGGTTGTGCTAGCATTCTATCTTGTAGACAGGTATGACAGCTTATGTGTTCACCAATAATATTTAGTTTATGATAGCTAAGCTATCAAAAAGAAAAAAAGTTTTAACACACCTTTAGGTCCAAAATGTTAGTTTTACAAGACTGCCTATACCTGTAGAAAAAAAACATTTTTTAGCACTTTTACAGAAGTACTTTTTCTTTTTTTTGTGTGTGTTCTGAATATATAAACAGTTTTAATACATATTTAAAATAGAAGTATGAAATTGCTGATGTGTTTTAAAATGTAGAGATAAAATATGATGACTATTATGGCATTATTTCACATGATTGCTGTAAAAATATGCCATACTGAACTAATATGAAAAACTCTCAACAGGGTGTGGCCTGGTGATAGAAATTGGCATAGAAAAAATGCAAGTCTGGTCCTGCATCATGTATTACAGGTGTAAGAGATTTGCAGGTTTTTATTTTTCATCAAACTTGAATGGAAAATACTATTTCAAGTTTTTTTTTTTGTTTTTGCTGTTGCTTTTTTTTTCTTTTAAAATCTATTTACAATTTTTTTATACCTCCTGTATATTTTTTTTTATACCTTCTTATAATATTTTTATTCAAAAATCACTTGAGTGTTTTTATAACCCAGAATAATGAACATAGGTCTTTAAACATATTGTAGCATGCATTTTCACCTCTTTTATTTTTCTTATCTGACTGATATTACATTTGCTTTTTCTGTGTCTGCGTTTGTGCAGAAATCTGATAAAATTAAAAGTGATCACCTTTTTTAATATGTTCTCAAAAAATGTATTTAAAAAATATTTAAAATCCTCTTTCTTTATGTTATCCGCTTTGGAGAAATTTGTAGAATCTGTACAAAGAAATGCCACAAACTGGCTTAAAAAGCTGAAAATTATGGATTTTGTGATGTCCCTTTTCTGTTAACTCAATTCAGGTTCTATCTTGCAATCCTCTTGTCAGTTTGATAAGGGAAAGCACAATGCAGTGATATCATATGATGTGTGTTCTTCTTTTATAGTATTTTGCATGTGCTGTTAAGAAGAGAAAGTGCCTGATTCTTCCGCAGACAGAGGTTGTGCAGATTCATATGCTTTCAATTGCCCCCCTGCTGCGTAGGCAGCCTTCTGTTATCAGAGTGAAGTCTGAATCCAGTAAGGTTCACGTATTTCTGCTGCTTGTGTCAGAGAGCTGAGCAGAGGGTTCTGTATACCTAGTAGCCTGCAAAACTTAAAGTATTGCCTGCATAATGCAAGGTATCCGAGCCAGTCTTTCATCCTTTAAGAGGACAATACAATTGTTTCAGCTCTGTTACCTCCTGTAGAGAACTAATTTTCCAGCAGTCAACCTCAATCTGGATAAATAATTAGAAAGAGGGAAGGACAGCACTGATGAACATGTTAGTGATCGTTACCATGAATTCAAACTGCTTATTCCATTTTACTTAAGACATATGAGTTTTGTGGATATCAGTTGCATGTGCACTATATGCATACAACTGAATGTCTATTAAGTAAATATATGTACGACCAATGTCAATGTACAGTATGCAAAGCACTGCGTAAAAATATTAATGCAATATATATACCAAATAAATAAACATATATATATATATATATATATATATATATATATATATATATATATATAGCATGCAAGTAAGATCAGGCTTAGTTGCATGCCTTGAAGTGATATACATAAAGAAATTGGAGTGTAAATGGAAGGTTGATTCACTATGTACTGTTAAAATGGAAAAATATAATGGAAACAGCTTTGAGACCTGTTTGTTTGAACAGATTATTATGCCAAACTCCATTTTGTACTGTTATTAATTAAGATTTGTACAGTGCCATCATCGCCTATTGCGCTATGCAAATTAAGTGACAATAACCAGGATGAGTAATACTTGTAGCAAAAGTCATAGGAACGTTTCAAATGAAAAGCGGACATTACTATATGAGGAGACCTATAATGCAATAACAACATTTAATAGAGAGAGAGAGCCCTGAGTCTAGGAGCTTGATGTAGGTGTCCTAGATGCTTGTCAGCTGTTGGTTATAACATGCTTCAGGCAATGTATCGACAGCGGTATGATTTAATTATTGAGGTTATTGCATGCTATGCATGGGTTTATTATACAAGGTATAGATATAATCATCATCAAATGTCACTTACAATTTCTTAGACAAATTTTTTTTTTTTTAAATTATAAAGACAAAGCGTAATTTTTGTGGTTATCAAAGGGTTAATGTAAGGCAGCATCCTCCAGTATAAATGGATTTACTGTAATTAACTCAAAAGCTGACTTCCACTGTAAAATACATTTCTTGAGAATGAATGGTCACCATGCATCATCATACAGTATTACACAGCACACAGTATTACAGTATTACACAGCCATGCACAGTCACTGGTGACAGCAGACATATGGCATCTGCATGTGATTAATAAATGTACATGCTTTTGAATGATATAGAGTGTACAGTTACAGTGCTGCCTTTGCCTGCTTTACATTGTAAAGAGAAGAGCAAGGGCGGTGGTGCATACATTAGTCTTTTGTGCATGTATAATGCACAAGCAGGCATGGATGTGAAAGAAAACAAAATGGGTAGGGAAATAAAATTAGCACACAATGGCTGGTGCCCAGCCACGTTCTCTCTCTCTTTCCCTTTCAGTCTCAATCTCTCGTGCTGGGCCATGCAAGGGTTAACAGAAAGATGCAGTTCTTCCCATTCTCGATAGTACCTGCACAACACCCACATAGGGATCAGATAAAAATAGGTCAGCTTCTCGCATGAATCTACAAACACATGGTGCTTGACTGCACTACACCTACCGAGTCTGAATGTCCCTTCAGGGAATTCCTGAATTTAAAGAAAATAATAAAAAAAGGGGGTGGGAAAGCCAGCAAGCATCCTTAGGAAACCTCAGCGACATTCTTCTGTTTTCTTGAGGCAAATCGCAATCAGCATCTCAGCAGAGAGAGCGAACCAGCTGCGTGCGCGAGTCACAACGAGGATTCACCATTCTAGCAATCTCTCGCCTTCTCCCTTGATTTCCCAGTCGGAGCATCAGCGTTTTAACTTCTTATCAGCCCTTTGCATGCTGCTATGCATGTCACACCATCCTCACATTGCTGCATCTTTCAATAAAGAATCTGCTTCCTCCACCCCCACCCTTAGATTTTTTTTTTTTTTTTTGCTATTCTTCACAATCCTATATGTGCAGAGGCAGCTTTAATGGTAAGGAGTCTTTGTCTGCCACCCTGCTATAATGCAGATGTTTACTGCCTTGCATTGATTTCTTATTGGTAGACAGATCTATACGGCAAGGAGGAAGGGGAGTGGAAAGCACATATTGCAGCCTACAAGATTGATGAAGCGATCCCAACACATATATAATATTTCTATTTTAAGATCTTTCCCATTCTAGATAGTAGAGGAGAAAAAAGGTCAGTTTGATGTAATGGAGCCATTAACATGTATTAATAATGCAGATGGGGCAAGTAGCTGGTTCTGGTTCTTCTCCCGAGGGAAGAGGAGGGGAGAGTGGAACGTAAAACAGATGTACACTACATCTTCTTTGAACTGACTGCTGACACAGTCCGGAAAAGGTGTCTATGTGGCTCCAGAGTTCATTTTATGCAGTATACCAATCTTGCTAATGTAATCCACTGAATGTATTAAATATGGCAGCGGACAGCCATACTGCAGACGAGAAAGCAATATGGGGAGCTTTGATGAGGCCTGTCATCTCTGCCGGCTTAACCGCTGGGTTATCACCGTGCCGCTGATGAAGAGGTGAAAATTATATTGACTTTTTTTTTAGATTTGTACTGTAGGACAGTGTTAAGGTTTATCATTTATTTATTTGAAGATTACTTTGTTTCCTAATGTTTATCAGTTAATGGCCTTTTTTTATAATCATGCGATCCCCATA